>NW_025110440.1:240980-274505 GCF_011392965.1 Frieseomelitta varia | reverse complement strand
TTATCGACGTCTCGATAAGAAACAGTGATCGTTAGTTGCGTATAGAATTAGCAAGGTAACGTCACAGGTATTTAATCTTATCCTTGCAAATGAAAGCCGTTGTATTCAAATGCTAAGGATTCAATGAAACAGTATGAATTATATACGAGACAGAATAACAAGTCAAAATCTACCGTAGTAAAGATATATTCGAATTAAATATCTCGGGAGAGGTTTCGACGGAATAACGATATGCACTAATTGGCGTACAACACCGATCTGCCTTTATTCAAGGGTGACGAGTATTTATACAGTGTTTGGTACCGACATGGGAGGCATTCCATTTATCGTTATCTGATTGCTGGATCTTATTACAATCAACGTTGGTCATATTACTAGCTGGCCAGTTATGGTTATTCGATCGCTAACCGGAAATGGAAATGATAAGAGCCTTATCACATTAGGTCTATTCACATACCTTGTCTGTGCTATGGACGTTTGTAGCGATGTTCGATAATCAAGAGATCCTGAAGAATTGATATAAAATGTAAGCTCGTAAATTAATGGAAAGTTTAATTTATTCACGGGTATTCACTTGTTTCTTTTTATCATGGTCGTGCCACGTGATTTAACTTTTCCGCTGGATTGATTGAAACTGTCTGCATATGGTTATCACGTGCATCGTTAATCGTTTCTGTGCACGTGGACGAGGTAATATCGAAACGTGCGTGATAGCGATCTCATAACTGGTAGAAAATTCAAATTTGGATTTTATTTCACATTAAACAATAAGAAAGTTGACTGTTTAATTATAAATTATTTTACAACTCTCTATTAAATTTTATTAAATTCATATATTTTACAATTTCTTTCCACAAATGATCTTTTTTATTTTTAAAATTTGTAAATTCATAGAATTTGATTTTCTATTGGATTTTTAGGATTTAGAAATAGAGATGATTATTGATGGTAATATTGTTTATTGTTTTGGAAGATCTCATGAAGAGATCAGTGGCCTTTAATCAATCGTTTGGAGTTAAGATAAGAAACTTAGCGTAACAGTAAAAAAGTTATATACTAATATATAGTATGTATTTCACGATTCTACATTTTATATAAGGCAATATTTAGCTTAAATTTAAATTGAACTGATAAATTAATTCTAAACAATACTCTGTCTATTATGTCTAATATATAATATAATAATAAACAATACTCTTGTCTATTATGTTCTAATATATAATATATATCTAAATATATATATTATGTTCAATTTAGATTATATTTTCATTTTATATTATTTTAAATTCTTTATTATATCATTTTACATATAATTTACTATTATTTTATTAATATTAGAAATAATTAAAATTCCCATTGCTTGACCTTATTAAATAATACGATAAATACTTCCGTTTGATGTATTTTGAGAAAAATAGAATAATTCAGCAAAGTACGCAATACAGTTTTATTAAAAAAAATCTGATGTTTGATGAAACATTCTATATGAATTTGAAGAAGGACAGTTTTCTCTATTCTAATAAAATATCATTTCTTCTAAATCTCTGATGAATAACTATGGCATAATCATGTTTTTGTCAAGCGCCTAATCAATGTTATTCAGTAGATTATGTTTAATAAATTGAGCGATAAACTATCCGATCAACCTTCCAATAAAAGAAATGAAAATTTGTAATTAGTTTATTCGTTTCATTATCGTTACGCAAAACTTTCGATAAACTTTATTATTACGCAAGAACATTTGATAACTAGAACTTTTCTTATCTGTAAATGTTTATTTACAGAACTAAGATCGTGTCTTCGATCTCGTTGAAACTTTTCAATACCATGGTTCATTACAAATTCATTAATTAATTGAATTATATATATATAATTATATATATAAAATTTTCAAGAGATAGAGAGGCGAAAGAAACGTTGAGAGAAAATAAGTATGCCCCTAAGTGATTCAAAGATTACTCCGATGTTTCTGCTTGATGTTATAAGGTCAATTAAATTGCGAAAATTTTATAGTATTAATTTTATTATATCTTTTCTTTTCCTTTTTAATATGTATTATATTCTACAGTGATTTATTTGTTATCTCAAAATTGTTCCACGTAGTTTTGCTGATCAAGCGAATATGAATTATAGAATAGGAATAATGAATTTCACATAATGATGCGCAAGTATAAAATCTTCATTAATATTAACATTATATTTATTAATATAATATCAATATTAATTGAATTTAATATTGTTTTTCGTAATTATTAAAATTTATACATGACAATTATATACATTTTATATTCAAGTTATCCAATATCAATATTGCAATTATTCAAAACAATTAATAATGCTCAAGACGAGTGAAGATTAAAAGACCCAAAGATTAACTTTTGATTGGCATCATATTAATGGCAATCAATATTACCAAAACTGTCCTTTTATTTGGTTGTAAAATTAAATACATATACTTGCATTTCCATTAAAAATTCTAGGAATGATTGTTTATAAAGTTTCACAGATTTGTATGGAAATTTATCACTTGTGCATCAAGAAATTAACAAAAATTGATTCGTCATGTGTATTATTCATTCGATTTCGAAGCTGAACATCCATTTTCCCACCTCCGTCGTAATTTTAAAGATATGAAAATGTTGAAGATGATAAAATACCATCTGCCCTAACAATTATACCTCTAGCTTCCACGAAATATCATACGTTTGTTAATTAAAATCCTTTTCTTTGTCTATAAAATCTGAAAACTGAAGAAAAATGTGCTTATCACCGTTCTTTCCCTCCGATCGCCGTTTAGTCTCGATTTATACAGTTCACCGATGGTTTGTTGGAATATAAACTGGCTACCATGAGCGCATACGAGCTGAACATGAGGCGATCATGCACAGAAGACGACGTGGCAGAATAATAAAGTCGGTTCGGCGGCTGTGTCGACTGCAAAGTGGTCCCACGACGGAAAACAAATTCAGAAATATTTCGTCTCTAAGCTGTTCTCTCCATCAATTATCTCCAAATACCAGCCGAACATCAATACGCCGCTGGTAATTCAACTTTCTCTCTCGAGAAATACGAAAATATACCATAATTCCTTAACACTGTCCCCAAAACGAAGAACATAAATTTATCTTCCAACTTACAACTATACATTTTTATCTCGTTGGAGAAGGAAAAGAAATTTTAATCGATTTTCGATAGCCAGAGTTCGTTTGATAAAATGACAAAATGCTTCTCGTTGCTATAAATATTTTTAATTTTTACTTGTCCGAAAGCAAAATCACAGCTACATAAAATGTGTGGTTTCGATATTCATTTATAATAATAATAATATAATAATAATAATAATAATAATAATAATAATAATAGAGAATATTAATTAATAATAATAATTAATAATAATAGATAAAATTATATAATAGCTTTCTTTTCTCTTACATCCATACAGCAGGTATTTTAATACTAAATGACAATAAATTCCCCTTTCGTTTTTCTCTTTCTCTCTCTCTTTCTAACTCCCCTCAAATACATAGTAGTACGTTTCTTCTTTCTCTTTCTACTGGTATACATATATCACTCTTTTACGCAATTTCTCTCTTTCTTTATCATACATACACACTCACGCACACATTTCTTCGATTTTTATATTTTTGTCCTTCATCACCGTCGATGATCGTTCACAATAATATATATATATATATATATATTTTATATATATATATATAATAATAATAATATAGGCTCGATAGTTATAAGGCAACCTCAGTTCGTCGTCGCTACTTCAATACACTCTGTATCTCTCTTTATTTCTTTCCAAGTCTCTCGCGATGATCCATCGAGGTTGTTCATTTCATCTTCATGAACGCACGATCATCCTCTCGCGATCTCGCCGCTTCCGGGTATCGCGAAACACGCGCGTGCCGCGAGTTACGATAAATTATTACGCAGCGTCGTTCTCGTTCCTCGTCGTTTTCACGAAGCTGTTACGTTACGTTACGCGAAAGGGGGATGAAAACGTGACAGGGCTCGAGAGAGAGAGAGAGAGACTCTACATCGTTTATGGCACTCATTTGAAAATGGCTCGGCTCTCAAGCAGCTTATCAACGATCCTCCGCTTCTTCCCGCGAGCTTCGACACGTGTTTCACGCCGATATCGTGACAATCTCGTTGTTATTATCGTCGAATGATTCTATAAGACGATCGAAAGAGGCGAGTTTTGGGGCGGAGGAGTTTCTCCTTTCTTCAGATTGATCGCGAGAGGACGGGGACCGATTTATGACTAATCGACTTCGTTGACACGCGTAACCTTGCTAATGGAATGATGTACTAGAGACTAATAGGGGAAGATTCGGGTTGAGTTTGGGGGAGAGCTCGTCCTGGATCGCTGGAGACCCGATTTCATGTGAATTCTTGAGAATGTTGTTAAAATGTGTATACAATAAAATAAAATATTAATAAAATGTAGTAACGGAAGAGTGATTAAAATTAGATAATACGAGACTTTCTCTCGTCTGTTTTAAAATCGACAGAATGTTTTAAAATAATTTGATATTTCATCATAGAGAATGTGGCAAAGATTACGTAAGGAAATAAAACTTTAAAAATCTTTTCTCGTAAATATTAAAAATTGACATTTGGTACTTATCACAAAAGATATTGTTAAAAAAATCTTTCTCTGTATGTTAGAAAGAGGATTTTTAAAATGTAAGAATTTCTAAAATTCTTGAAGAATTATTTTTGTAACATTATGATTCTTTTTTTTTTAAATTAATTATTTGGTTTCTTCACGAAACATCTTAAGAAACTCTAAGTTCCTTGAATTTTAAAATCTGCGAATAAAAATTAACAAAAAAAAAAAAACCAGATCTCCAAAATGTTGGATGATATCAATTTTCATTGATTTCATTCTTGATTCTTCGCTCACGAAACGCTGGAAAAAAAAGTGTCTAAAAAACAAAGAATCCTTGTCAGTCGCGAAGTTTCAACACCCTCGATCCTACATGCAAGCATCTATCATGAAAATTTCTATTGATCTACGATCTCGAAAGAAAGTAACTATATACGTAACTATATATCTCCAATATTGTCTATGAGAAGATGAAAGGGTAAATTCTTGGCGACTGAGCGTTTCTTTTCTTTTTTCTTCTTCTTCTTTTCTTTTTTCTTGTATTCCAACGCGCTTCTTTAAGGCACTAATTTCCTACGATCGTGCTGTATGTCTTTTGTCTTATTCTTTTCTCGTGTGTCGTTCGTATTAAAAGAATTTGTTTAAATAATCGGTTGTTATTGCTAAGGCACGGTCCTACAAGTTCGGGGGGAAATTCTAAAGGCACCCTAGCGCGTCACCCAACGCTCGCACGTTTACATATCATCCCCAATGAGGGGATCACGCGTGCTCTAAAAGCTACATGGTCAATCGTATTCTTCGAAAAAAAAAAAAACGCATTTCAATGTCTTCTTTAGGTTTCGTCGTGTTACTCGTCGATCGTCTATTGTTTGTTTTTTTTTTTTTCTTTTTTATTTTGGGAAGGAAACTTCAACGATACGAGACGATAATTAGGATAATTGAAAGGGTCGCAGAGATGCGATGAAAATTGTAAAATGACAATTTAAATTGAAGTAAAACTATCACATTTGATACTAAATGTTAAAGCAAATGATAAAGATGTTTATAAATTTTGTAAGCTGTTTTATGAATTAAAAAGAAATCAATTAATTAATTAGAGGAAAGAAATCCTTAATGACTTTAAAAGTGTTTCTGTACTTTTAAAATTGATTTAGTTTAAAATTTTCCTTTCATATGAGTAGATAAGAGTTGGTAATAATGAAAATTTTGACGACTGAAGATTTAATTATATTATTTCGAGGAAATAGAATGTTTAATATATTTAATATAGTTCGAAATAATAATTAACTATTTCGAAATTGTTAATAGTTAAACAGTTTATTTTTCAAAGTCAAGCAAGTTCATTTTCCAAGACAATTTGATAAAATATTTAATTGTTTGAAAAATAAATTTCTAGAAATGGAACATTAACCACTCAGAAAGCAAACGAAGCAAATTTTTCTAAAAAAAGTCTCTCGATCTTCCTAAATCTTTCTACTTTCTCACAAATCGGGAATATCGTATCGTTGCTGAGTAACCTTCTGAAAACAGGAACGCGAGAATTCCTACAATATTTTTTTAAATACGCATCGCTTAATAAAACGCACACCAGCCGATCTTCTATTTCGAGCATTCGCAATTTTACAACAAATACCTTGCATACGTAGCTTTGTTTTAAAACTCCACGACAATCTGTACATTCACAATATACATGCTCTCTAGTTTCTTTCTGCTTTTTTTCTTTACGGTTGACAAAATATCCGCCGGTTTCATTCCAGCGAAGCAACGGTTGCCTTCGAAAGCGAACGAAGAGTCACCGAATCAATCATCATCCATGATCACTGTAACGCTCTGTTTCGTCTTGGCTGGCAGTCTTTTTGTTAACTCTCAGTTTTCTTGCAGATTTTTCTCTCTCTTTTTTTTTTTTTTTTTTGTTGCATTACTTTATATTCTTTTAATCAATACTGTTTGTAATACGATTAATGAGAAACGTGTACCCTCCTGGCCGCGGCACGTGTCCCGAGAAAGCGTATAATCTTTAGTACGATTCATTACAAATCTCGTCTGTGAGTTCCTTGTCGAATACAAAAGAGGAACTAAGGAAACAACAGCTGTGTGTTCTTCTTGAGGAAAAAAAAAGTAGAAAAATCATCGCGCCATTGACAATTAATTTCTCGTATCTTTAATTGAGTAACTGCTTTGAGTAAAGCACTTTTGAACATTCTTTCAGCTAGTCAGTAGTAATCGTCAATGATACGATGGACTAGACACAGTTTTTTTTTTTTTTTGACTCACTTTTTGTTTGTAATCATTCACGTAGAAAAAAGAAAAGTAGTAGTCTAAACTCTGTGATCGTCGGCTGCAAGTTTCAGTTAAATTCTCAGCGAGGGAAGATCCCATTTTCTCTCTCCTTCTCTCTGTCTCTCTCTTATGTCAGTTCTTTACATATATTATTAACTATCTATATATTCTAGGAGCTAAATTCGCGACGACTGATTCACGGAGGGTACACGATACTAAAAGAAAAGAAAAAAGAAAAAAAAAAGGAGGAAAACGAAATGTACAAGGTCTTTTTCTATTTTAAATATCATAGTTTGTCTTTTATCCTCGCAATCTAAAGCTAATAATGATAGGCTCGTCATCCGTGATTTATTGTCTATGATTCTATGCCATTTCTCTCCCGTCGCCGTTTTTCGTCTACGTGGATCTCTCCTCTCGATCAAAGTCGCTCTCCGCTCTTCAAAACTCTGCTACAAAAATTCCTTCGGGAAACAATTCGAGAAGAACCGCGAAGAGAAGATCGTCGTTACAATAAATATCTCCTCTCGTAAGTACGAAGTCATCGAGTTTCACTGAACAGTTCCAATTCGATGCATCGACCGGTACGTATCGTTCGAACGAGAAAACACACACGCTGCCAAGAGTTGTATCGATAGAAAACGGCTGAAGATTCATGACTAGGCCGCTCATTCGGGGGTCTGCTCCTCAATCATCCAGCCATCCGCACTCGCAGGTACGGATGATGAGAACGCGGAACGAAATCCTTCCAGGGAATGTCTACGGGATGCATGAGAATTTGTCTTTTTCTTTTTTTTTTTTTTTTATAGCTTCTGCCTCTCCTTTCCATCAGATTTCATCCGACTTCAGCTTCCTTCACTCTTGCCCCTCCGTGGCCACGACTCCCCCAAGGAATGTCTACCGGAGACCGGGCAATTGTCTTTCTCGAGCGTTCTCCGACGAATGTCCAATGTTCCAAACGAACGTCGTTATGTGTCCATGTGTCGATACTTGTGCGCGGACATCTGCGCCAAACCCAGCACAGCGTACTGACACTGAAGACAGTGGTAGTGAGTCTGTTTGCCGGAATGCTGGCACTGGACACTCCCGCATGGCTGGCTGGGCGTGAACTTTTGGAAACCTGCGGCGGCTATGCTGTCCAATTTCGCGTGTTGTCGTCGATGAGCGACCACCTTGTTGGTATCCGTGCAGACGAAGTCGCATTTCAGACAGTGGAAGTGGGACGCTTTGTTCTGCATGGAGCCTAAGGACGACGTGTAGGCACACTGCGCCCTTCCGCAGGGTACGTTGGCTCTGTATTGCTGGAAATCGCCACCCATTAGGGTGTCGAGACGCTCGTGCCTCGCCGTGTGCTGGACGAAACGTGTCTTGTCGCAGAACGAGTAGCCGCAGTCCTGACGCATGCAGTGGAAGTGGGTCTGGTGCTCTCTGTAGCCGCAATGGGGGTACCTGCAGTCTTCGTTGAATCTGAACCTGAAATGGAAATTGGGAATTAATCCCAATAGTCAGACTGTACACTTGGAATTTTTTTATTATACTAATATTTAGGACAGAAGTTGAATTTGATTTTTATTCAACACTTGCGTCCACGTGATGGCACAATTGAACGTTAATAAACTCTGAACATTTAGTACTGAGGGTGTTGTACGAATAACTTGACAATCAACGATGAAGCATTTATTGGATTTGTGACAAAGGATAATATATTGCTACGTACTGAATAAATGAGCTCTTAATTTGTTGTACGCCCCTCGTTTACTAAACTTTTACACTTTTGGCAATTTTATGCGCTCAAAAAAGTTAATTGCAATTCTGCAAAATCTTCCACAATAATTTTATAAGCTAAATATTTATATAGTATAAGAAACACAATTAAAATGTAATGTACGAAAATGAGAAAAGAAAAAAACGTGAAATAAACGCAAACCTGACGTATCCTTCCGGCACAGGTTCGTCCTTAAGCATCCGCATGGAATGATGAAGCCTCTGCTTCTTCGCCTCGGGTGAATTGCTATCAGGCGGCGACAAAGACCTCTTGTTCAGGTTAAGATTCGCCGCCAACGAGGCCAGAGGGTTCTCGTCTCTGGCCGGAGGTAGGAAATTAGTCGGTGGTAGACCAGGGGCGAACATCAAACCCGGCCCACCTGTATACATGCCACCGTGTTGCAAGAACGGTGGCAGAGCTTGGTTCATCAGGGCGATCTGCTGGTTCATAGCAGCCATCACAGCTGGGCTAGGGAAGTGGAAACTGTGGCTAAGGTCCAGCTCGAAACTAGTCGGGACTGGCGATTGTTGAACACTGGGTGGCATACTCGGCTGAGACAACTGGCCATTCTCGTTGCTATCCATCACCGAATTGTTCCCATCGTCTCTGGACACTTCGCTGGGCTCCCTCTTGACATTCGGAACCCCGACACTCTGCACCCCGATATCCGAGCCGCATCTCGCTGGCTCGATCTTCACCTCCTTCACCTGCGTCTGTTGGCTCATCTGGCCGAGAGTCTGTTGCATCTGACGTTGCATCTGACTCTGAAAGTTTTGGATGTTCTGCGCCATTTGAGCGTTCTGCGCCATGAAGTCGTGCTTCTGCGACAGCTGCGCCAGGTAGTCGTGCTGCAGCTGATTCGGTGTCTGACTGGCCAAATCGTGTTGCTGTTGACTGAGGATGGCGCCTGTTGAATGTTTCGCTATGTGCGCCACTAGTCGGTCCAGTTCGGAGAACGCCTGATTGCAGGCGTTGCAGTGGTAGTGGTTCTTACGTTTTAACTTGCAGAACGGCCTGCTGCAGCTTTGCTCTGGCCCGTAGAGGATGTGCGGCGAGGCTGAAGACGTGGATGGCAGTACCGGTGACTCTGCAAGAGGAGAGGTCTCCGGTGAGTACAGATTGTCCGATTGTCGATGATTGGGAAAAGGCGAAAAAAAAAAAGCGACGACTGAATCGAACACAATTCAAGGCGATAAATATTTGGTCGTCGTATAGAGACACGAACCTTGGTGCACGGAAGTTCGCATGGATAGCACGACGCCCGGAAGTGCGGGTTCACTCGGCGGTCCACTGACCGGATAATAGGTGCCTGCCGCCCTCACCACTAGCAACAATCAACCAAACAACCAACACTTCAAATATACCTCCCACTAGAATTACAACCACCTTGTACAATAGTTACATCAAACGCAACAAGAGAGAAAAAAAAAAAAAAACAATGTACATGAGAAAATATATAATATGTGAGGGTGGAATTTGTGTAGGGATGAATAAATGAATTTACGATCGAAGGATTTATTCGATAAAACGACCCTTGTACCTTTGTAATTTCTGTTGCATTTCTGTAATATTTAATTACAATAGATCACAAAGTTGTTTTATGAAATTGGTTGCTCTTCGTTAAAATGTTATTATATTCCAGAAGATTGTTATAAAAATTATTCTTTTATGACATCTTTGTCCAATTTAAAATACTTGATTTTAATTCAAAATAGTTTATACAGTATAAAATACTTGATTTTAATTCAAAATATTTCTATACAGTATAAAATATAGGTAACATCAGATATTTCAATATAATGTGAAGAAAGACTAAATTTTTATATACGACTATCTACAAAATTAATAAATTTGACAAGGATCATTTTTATTACGAGTAGATCACGGATTTTTATGCACTTGTGGAAAATTGGAAGGAACATGCAAAGATATAGCGTTTCTTGTAATACTTGGTAGGTAGAATAATTTTTCTAATTATTAATAAGTAAAACGTATTTCTCAATTATATTTATTAATATTGTATAAATATATTCAGTCATGATCCTGATGGTTAAGCCCACCAATTTTTATAAATTTATAAATTTAAACATTCAAATGTGAACAAATCAATTTCCTAGCTAACTTCTATGTTTTTTTTAATCACATTCTTTAAAAAAAAAAAAAAAAAAAAAACACACACACACATACACAAATACGCATAAAAATCCGCGAAAATAACTCAACAATGGCGTGGAAAGGATCGAGATGTGCTGTCGTGTCTATGTGTAATATATACTGAAGTGGTGCGTGTACGTGCAGAAAACATGCATCGGTTGGACAATTGTCTCTTTAAACTCTCTCAATTTAACTACCAAAACAAGAACTCATCTATAAGACAATACTATACAGGTGCACTGGTTCGTGTCCAAGTCGAAAGTCACACTTACCGGTGGTCTTGTTAACATCCGGGCTGTGGATCTCCGATTCTTTCTCGTCGATCATCGATCTGCTCTCCATCTCGCTCGTCAAACTCTCCTCGGGCTTCTCGATCAACTCAGCCGTATTCTTCACTTGAATCCTAGGCTTCGTTTCCTGCATCATCGGCTGAATCTGCGTCTGACACTCCTGATTCGACGAACATTCAGGCTGTTCGTCGTGACTGCTGCTGCTGTGCTGTTTCTCGTGCATCGCCATGGTCGAGTATCTAACGAACGAGTAGCCACAGTTCGGCCTGGTACAGTGAAAATGCCGATTAACGCGATTACTGTGACAACCAACCAGCCGGCAGTCGACCATCTTGTCGAAGAATGCAAAACCAGGTGGTATGTCGACGTTGTCGTGAAAGTCTTTGCTGTGCATCAGCAATTGATCGGGCCTGTCGGTGGAGAAGTGACACCTAAGCTGCGAGCAATGATGGTGTCTCGTCGACCTGAGGGCGCAAGCAGGATCTGGACACCCATCGGGATTGTACGTGGAGAAACCTTCCGGTTCGCCAAGGCTGTTCGAAGGCGAGACACTGCCCTCCCTCTCTTCGGCCATAGGATTAGGTGTCAGGCTAGGCGTCTGTGGTTTAGGTAGCTTGAAACTAGTGAAGATCGCCTGCGGCGAGTCGTGAGTGTGGGTAGCTGGATCGCCACCCGACCAGATCTCGATCACTCTGTTCTTTGGAGGCCTGCCTCTCTTCCGCCTGAACATCGCGTCGATGTTCGTCAAGTGCGTTAACGTCACGTCGGAGGACAGAGCGTGAGAGGAGCAAGAGAGATTCAACTGTCGGCTGTACTCGTGGATCTTGTAATGTTGAAGACGACGGAAGGGCTTGTCGGTGGAGAGGATCACCTCGCGACAGTTCTCCCAGTTACAGTGATAGTGTTTCTCTTTGTCGGCGTACGGGCAGCCGTCGTCGCAGCCACCTTCCTCGAAGAACGCGTCGGTGATCCGTTCCTGAGTCTCGTGTTCCCTCAAATGCTCCCTAACCTCGCGTGGATCCTTCAGGGCGGCACCACAACGATCTAACCCGCAGTGATGGTGTTCCCTGCCCGTGTGACAGGGACAGTCAGCCGTCGCAGGTACCAGATACGCTAGTTCCGTGGCAGTGAGCTGTTGGCTCTGTTGACTCTGCTGCTGGTGTTGCTGCTCTATGGTCACCGTGGAACAACTCCCGCTGGCGGTGACCGTGGTCGTTGGCGCGGTGAGATCCATCGCTAGGTCGCTACCACTTTGAAACGAATCGTCCAAAGAGTAGTACGACGGCGAGCCTCGGTCCTCGTTCGAGCTCTCGCCGTTCAGACTCAAGGAGAGGCTCTGCGTGCTGAGATCGTCCGGCGGCCAGGAGCCTGGCGGTCGGATACCACCGACGGCGTTGATCTGCTTGTACTTTCTGTAGGCCAGCTCCGTCTCGTGACGCTCGTGTTTTCGTTTGTGAGAGAACAGCTGGCCGGACGAGTGAAGAACGTAGCTGCAATGCGGCCGTATGCAATGGATGTGATTGCAGACGCGGGAGAAACGACACTGCTCGAACGGGCACGCCTCGGATTTCATGAACTTCTTGAAACCGTCGCGGGATAGCTGCTCGTCTTTGATATGGTACGACTTGTGCTTGTCTGTAAGAAAAAGACAAAGGGAAGAATTCGTTAGAGAATTCTATTACGTGAACGTAAGGGAATTTTAGTTGCTTTTTGATCACCGAGGCGAAAGAAACAGATTAATTTAATTTAATTCGTTGTAACACGTGTAATTATTTTATTGTTAATCTATTTACGTCGATTTACGTTTGTTTGTTTCATCATTTTTCAGATAATTTGAACGTTGAAGTTTTCATTTCTCTTCGTTGGAATATCTCTTCTAATATCCACGTAGCGTCAATTAACTATTATCAATCTATCTAAGAACTACTGTGAAAGCTGCCCGTATTGCAAATTCTGTTATCTGTAATTTGTACGAAACGTAACATTCAATCGCCTCATTTTCGTTTCAGATCTGTCTGTATATGCATCTTCAAATTTTACGAAATTCCAAAAACCTACCGAGATCACACGATGCGCGTACAATACAGACGAAGCGAATTTCTATTGAAATTTCATAGTTGCAGCTATCGTCCGTGTAATAAACTTAAATAACTTCAAAGCCCATAAATCGTAAGACAGAACTGCGAATTAGTTCTTTACCCATATCAGCCTTGTTCTTGAAGGTGAACCGGCAACCAGCTCGGCGACAATGGAAGTGCGTGGTCCGTTGTCCGACGAAGGGACAGTGATCAGTAGCACAGCTCTCGGTAGCTCGAAATCTCTGGAAACCCTCCTGTATGATAGCCGAGTCCTTACGGTGATAGTTGGCGTGCATTTGCACGTCCGACGTCGATATGTATACTTTATCGCAGTTCTCGTGGATACAGTGGTAGTGAGTCTGTTTACGATTGTGGGGGCAGGCACGGCCCGGATGCCTCTCCGAGCAATCGTCCGTCGGCGAGTACCTCATGAACCCGTGCTGCAAAGATTCGTCCCTCTTTTTGTGCCACTTGAAATGCCTGATCATTTCCTCCTTTTTCACAAACACCCTACCACTGCAGTCCAGACAGTGAAAATGCTCGCGGCAGCCGAGCTCCTTACAATACGAGCTACCGCATTCTTGGCCCGACGTGTACCGCCTCACGTATCGGGAGTAATCGATTATCGGCTGCGACATCGAGCTTTTCGAGCTACCGATCAACGTATCCGCAACCGGAGACATGCTTTGTCTCAATAATGCTGAAATCAGAAACCAGAAGGCACGAGGTGAGGAGGATTACTCTCTCGGAGCGCGAGGATTTTTTTTTAGGGGAGGGGGGATTGGCGATCAATTGGATCGAATTCGGCAATTCTGCGTTCTTTTCTTACGGGCGGTATCTCGATTTCCAACGATTGAGAAATTAATTTTTGGAATTAAGAACTTTCCCTAGAATTTTTAATATGTATAAGAGCAGCAGTCTTTTTAAATGTTGTAACAGAATAATGTTGTAACGTGAGAAGGGTTTTTGTTTATTTGAAGATTTTGTGGAAAATATTTTGTCATTTATAGCATCGTTTTCTAAGATCGCGATAATTTCTTATTGAAATTTAATTGAATAAGAGGACATTGAAGAATCAAGATTCCAAACTTTAGCTGTCGCTATAAAATAAAAATATCACAGCTAATACAACGAAAAATTAAAAAAGAACGATGATGTATACGATTATGAACATTACTTTATGTGATATTTTGTATGACAGAGAAAATGCTGCAAGAGAAGATATTTTACGTATAAAAATACTAAATATAAGTATTTTAATTTTTTTTTCATACACACAAGGTATTTCATTTCCAGTCGATAAGTTAACTTCTTAATTATTCGATGATCGGTATGATATCGTCTGATGTTAACGAAGAATCCAAAAGGTAGATAAAGAAGCGTCCTGCAAATCCACGATGAACTCTTCGACTTTTATCCACGGTAGTTGAAATTAGAGGAGTAGAAGTAGAAATTATTATCATTGATACAGGCATTTAAAGGATAATTACACGAAGTAAGGGTAATTAATGGATATTAAAAAAATGAAACTTGCCTTTCGTAGGACGTCAATAGCAATTAGTATTACCAATTGATTAAAACGATTGAGAATGTAATGTATTCGCGTCTTTTAAAAGATCTTTGGTAATGATACTGTTTGATATGAATTACAGCGTTGAAACCATGTGAACCGAAGTGAAACAAAAACGAGTTTCGTCGCGACTCCTACAATTTCATGTCATTAAATCATCAGCTTGCAACTGGACTTGATTTATCCTGATCGCTCGAATTCCTTTAGAGTGATTCGTCTTTCAGGAGAGAAACGACACATTAGAGTTTACTAAATTTTAATTATAAAAAATACCATCGACATAAAGATGCAAATCGATTGTAAATTAGATCGGAGATGAAACATGTACTACCATTGTCGAGAATGTTGAATCTCACGTACCATACAACATTGCAAACACACTTTCGAATCTCCATTAAAATTCTTTGGTTCAATTACAGTCGACGGCTCGTTTCAAGCCTCCAGCACGCGTTCGTACGCTCCGAGTGACAATAACACAATAACACGCTGTTCCCAAGAATTTCGCGAATAGCTGCGAAATATATAACTACGGGGAGAATATATGGCCGAGGCTCCACCTCCGGCAACCGGAAACCACAGCGTACACGTTCGGCGTGCCCTACCAAAAGGCATTGGTTGATTCCAAGAAATTCCTACTTGTCGACTGTGCACGTTTGAATGCGTTCAGAAACGAGTTTAAAAATTGTCGAATATTTCTCTTAGGGTATCCCCCCTCCTCCTCTCGGGTCCCCCCTTTGGTAGGGATAGGCACACCAGCCGAAGTTTTATGCGCACGTGTGTAACGCGAAAGAGAAGAAGGGTTCCCCGATGTGGCAGCAAAACGAAAGAAAAACGAGCAACGAGAGAAGAGACGAAATGGTAAAGGTTGCGAGGGAGAGGCGAGCCATTATTACTTTCGTATTATGTTCTCTCCGATGCTCGATGCTTCTGGGTCAGTCCCATTTTTTCGACTGATTCGAAAAAGGGCACGTGAAACTATTGTACGCGACTAGGAAATCGAAGTTCGAGAAGTTATTTCTCGCGTGAAGATTGTGGGAGGAGAAGGACTGATCAGTCAAAGCTACAAAAATTGTTTTTTTTCTTTTTATTTATTTATTTCACGGAGTTAATGATTCGTCGATTAAAGAATTAACGCTGTCAATTTTGTAATTGTTTTTTTTGAACGTGTTTTAGGAACAAAAAGAGAAAAAACAGATCTTAGATCTAAATGATTGTTTTCACTTCGCGTCGCGTTGCAATTCTCCTGTTGCAATTGCGGATTTTGATGCACTTGTGAAAAATTTTGGAAACGCAATACTCAAGCTCTCTTTTTCAACCATATTCGTAAAAACATGATTTTGCATAAATACAGTCACGTTGTTCTTTTATGATCATCGCGTTTAACAAACTAAATCGAAGACACGTGAAGAACTGCGATTACGAAATCGAAATTCCAAAAATTGTGCACACTGCGATTTACTCGATGAGTAGGAAATTTTCAACTGCAAAACTGTACACGTTAAAACATATAATATAAATATCATGTAAGAACAATACATGTACACAGAAATGTGTAAGAGTGCAATGTACCACGAAATAATGTACAATGTAAGAATACAATGCATACAAATATAATACATAAAAATAACTTACATTATACTCTACTTCTCTACGAACGTTCCATCTTATCAATCACATTCCCGAAACACTGTGAATTCGCAATAAAAATCCGCAGCCTACCCTCGGAGAATATTCAATTTCAACGAGGTATGCTACGGCTAAGACAGCACGTGCTCGAGTTACGAAATTTACATTTTCGCTCTGGATGCTTAAATTAATTATCCAGTTTAGCTGAACCGGGAACGCTGATGCATATTGTTGCGTAACATTCGGTTATGACTGTTAATCTATCCTCCGGTGCAGTAATTATGTAATGCAGCTGCGTGTTTTGTGTGGCTCGTTAGAGCACCTTCTGACTAGCCGTCGAGGAAACTCTTATTCACACGAATTTACAGCCACCAACATTCACACACACAGCGTGCAGCTCGTTACGTGTGAGAAAGAGGCGAAACGCACACGTACACGCATTGGGGGTCAAGGCTCTTTGCATCGAGCAGGTATTAATTAAGAATAAAACGCGTCGATAGTATCGCAATTGGACTGCCGAGAGAATCTTACCGATTCTCCGCTCATATCCGGGAATGTCAGACATTTTGTTGACGCCTAATTATGCGAGCCGCGTCGCAGGAAGCGTGCCAAAACGGCCGCTAGGCGTCGAACAGAACCTGGCCTTGGATCTTGTTAAAAGATACGATGATGTATATTCTATCGTAAATTTCATCGAAAGCGCCTCGCGATTTGTCAAGGTGTTGAAGCTGAAGGGAAAATAATAATACAAGTGAAACATATTAATTACGGGAACTTGCAGGGAACTTGTACAAAGAGTTCGACATATCTAAAAAGAAAGTATCCATTATCTCTGTTATTTTATTTACTATCCTTTTCGTTTCAAGTCCCAAAGTTCTGTACTAGTTAAGAGTACATATTTCACCTTCTATTTCAATTTCTTCCACATTCATAAACTGATGCATCTACGTTTGTTTCGATTCAATCGAAACAAGCCGAAAGCTACGTGGAAAACCAACGTCAAAGCGATTGGAGGAAAAGGAAACGTTCCAGGTCAAAGGTGAAATCATCGGTAGTACCACCCGTACAGTGAGTCAGTACGAAGAATACGAGAAACGTGACAGGACTTAAGGGGCAAATCTTAAAAAATACGAGAAATCCACGGGGCAGAGAGACACAGCCGCAGCCGGTGTGATCCCCCATTTCCTACCCCTTTGCACGCGATATATCCAGCAGCTTTCAAAGGCTGAAACCCTTTTATTCGTAGTTCTTGAAACTCGCACCGGCGGGAGGGGGAGAGGTCGATCCCGACTACAGATGAAAAACTTCGGGGCCTTGATCGAGGGGGGGAGGTAGAGAGAGAAAGAGAGAGAGAGAGAGAGAGAGAGTTTAAAATTTTCAAAAAGCCCAATCCTGAAAAGGAGGCCCCCGTTTCAGCGCGCGCGTCGGTTCTCTCCTCCTTTTTCTTTTTTTATCATTTAATCCGCGCGCTGAATAACCCTTTATACGTAGCCCCGTGATCTGGCGAGCCGAAAATCCGAGCACGATCTCCGCCAGAACGTCTACGAGATGTTTTCTCTAACAGGCTAATATATTTCCTACGCGCCGTCGTAATAAATTAATTTCCTTGAACGTTATGAAATAAAATTTTACCAACGATTTGACCGATTATATTATTTCAGTTTTAAAATTATTTCCATTTTCTTCTTAATTCATTGCATCACGAAATATTTCTAAATATTTATTATAATACTTATTTATCTCGTATTTATTATTCTAAATATTTATTTTTAATATTTCTAAATAGACTTGCACAATAATGCTGTTATAATTGCAATATAATATAAAATAAATCGTCTATAATTTAAATATTCCAATATGCCTTTAGTAAATTTTCTTCTGACAAAGTATATATATAGTTTCTTATCGAACGAATAAATTTGAAACTCGTTAAAGGCTCAAACACGTTGCAATACATATCGAAAGGTACATGTTAAACTGAAGAATGCACTCCTCGTTCAACGACTAACGATTTTAATGAGCAATGAAAGGATCAAGTAATATTGATCGAAGAAATTTCTTTCGCGTCAACGATAAAAAAATTTGTAATTATAATTCGAGGAACACGTTTCTACAAAGAGAGAGAGGGTTTAACGTAACCTACAAAATCGCGTGTTTGGATAATGCGTCAAGTGCCCGCCGCGTAGTATGTTCGTTCTACGTGGCATTCGCGAAGGGTCCATTGAACCTTTTCCTTCCTTTTTATTCTCTCGAGAGGGCCTAAATACCGACAAAAAAAAAAATCCCAACGGGCAATCTCACCCCTCCCCTCCTGCCACTTTAACCCTTTTTTCGACGGCTCTCGTCACAACATTGTTTCCGGAAAAACGGCTCCGTTAAAGGAGTAACCGGCCAGATGCGATTTAACGAGCCAGAATAGAGACGTTGCGCCGATTTCACGGGCATTGTGGCGAGCGGAGTGGCGCGGAAACGCGATTGGGCGAGAATACGACGTATGCCAATATTTTCGAAACTTTCAGAAAGGATTACGTTGATCTTGTCTCGATCTTTCTCCTTTCAGAGCTACCTAACTATGAAGAAGATTCTTATTCAGGTTCGACGCATCGAGCCAGCACGCGGAGTTATTCAGTTCTGAATAGAGAAGGAAGAATGAAGTTTTCCAAGTTCTTCAAAAGTTCCACATCACGGTTCAGTGAAAAATCGACGTGTCGAAATTATTAAAATAACGAAAATTTTGCCAGAATGGTTCAAAAGACTGCTCGACTCTATGGAAGAATGAAGAATGAAACATTTAAAGCTAAACCCGAAAACGAAAACGAAAAAAAACAACAGTAATTCTCTGAGAATAACAAGCGTCCCATTATAAAAAGGAAAATTTTGTTGAAAACGCTCGAACCACGATATCGCTGTTTATTTGTCCCATAAAGGGAAGAAGCACGAACGATACACGTCTCTGTATACGTGCGCAATCATCAATCCGGTCGCAACCATGAAAATCGTGGCGCCAAGAGGGTCACCCAAAGCGAGCAGATGAAATGGGAAAATGGTGGTCGAAGGTGGAACACCGAAGAAAGAGGGGAAATCCAGAGAAACGAAGACGCGAGCGGACACTAAACTATTCTAAGATCCGCTGCGAGAGAGTGTCGCGGACTTATTGTCTCTCAGCGAGCGCGGCGGCGTTATTTCTGTCAAAATTGCGTTATGGTCGCCATTCTCCTGTCCCGTTTCTCTCGATGCTGCTCGTTTAACACCTTCTTTTACGATGCGGCGGATCTTCTTCTTCTTCTTCTTCTACGGGCTCGAATCGTCGCCGTTGGTGGAAAACTCGGCAGTCCCAAGACCAGAATAAACGCGGCCCATTATAATTAACGCGATTCCTTCTTTGGAGAAGAGGCGAGGAAACGCGGCTGTTTCCAGGAGGACCGGCGAGATTCTCTCGAGCACGCTCCCTTTCCAACTGGGAATTTACGAGCTTCCCACCGTGTTCTCGTCGATAGAATTATTCCTGCCTTTGTCTACTCGTCCCTCCTAATTATTACTAGCGAGCTACACCGCGAGATTTATAGAGTCTATTTATAGAACTGAACGTTTTCATATCCGCAGATTCGCCAATCCTGGCGGCTATGTGAACTGTGCGTGTTCGGATATATTTTGTCGAACGGTTGACCGGTTGGAAGTGAATCAATTGCTTGTCAAAGTTCTTTCCTCGTTGCGGCAGAAATATTAGGGATATAGGGACACGTGTCTGGTGAAATTCAATTCAATGGTTGGTTTATAAAAATTCTTCTCTCTGTTCAATTGTAATTCTCCGTTTTCTAATTCAATTCACTCGCATATAGGAATCCAAGAGTCTACGAGTCACAGTGCAAGAGAAAATTATTAATCTAAGAGTTAAAGTACAAGAAACTTCGTTCAACACGATTCTTCGAACTCTCGTAACAATCGAGTCAACGCTCCAGAAACGAAGATTATTCATCACCAAAGTTCATCCGTCAATCTCCTAATTTGCCCACGTGTTACTTACGGACAGTGGGCGTGTAATTTCCAAGAATTGAAGAGACTTATTACCACGTTTCGGCGAAAATTCCACGATCTCCACGAGGTGTTAAGACTCGCGTGGCAATCAGTGCACCGAAAACGAAGATTATTCATCAACGTGTAGCGATTATTAAGCGACTCGGCGAGGCATTCGTGAGGCGCAGCGTGCGTGAACGAAACGCGCGCGCGTACAAACGGTCGTTAAAGCAATCGAGCCACGTGCTACGAGCGTCTCTCTCTCTCTCTCTCTCTCTCTCTCTTTATTTTTCTCTCCCTCTTTCTCCCTTCCTCCCTCGGTGTGGACGTTTTCTAAAGGCACATTCATTAATGTCGCGTAGAGCTGGTATCGTTTTACCCCTCCGGCGAGGCGCGGAATTTTTTCCCCTCTCCTTCCTTCTCTCTACTTTCTTCTTTCTTCTTCTTTTCTTTTTTTTCTTTTTTTTTTTTTCTTTTCATTTTAATCTAGCCTGCCCTCGGACGTATGGATTTTTCGGGCCACTGTTACGGACATACTACTTAGTGTCAACCAGCCATCCCTCTTTCTACGTTGCACCCCCTTCTTTTCACGGCGTTATGGGTCGGCCAACCACCCCTCTTTCTCTCTCTCTCTTTCTTTTTCTCTCGCTCTACTGTTACTTATGGCCACCGCGTTAAATTTAACGAGGGGGAAACCTCACCGTGGAATATCGGAGAACAATGATTTCCGAAATTATTGACCGAGTGGTCAGGGAGATTCGAGCCGGTCTTTTTTCTTTCCTTTTCCTTTCTTCTTTTATAAAGTGCACGCGCAACTGCGATATGGAAATTTTTCTTAACGTTGATTCGAGCGCGGTGGACTGTGCATGAATTATGAAACATGGAGGATTTGTAGCCAGGCAGGCAACCAGAGGTTGTCCAACAAGTGTACGAGTTGAATATTCTATTTAATTATTCGATTCTTATATATTCCATATTGTTGTCTATTTCTATAAGTTGAATATTATGTCAATTGTTTTCACGATATTCTTCCACGAGTCTCCAAATTTATTTATTTAACATTATCAATATATCAAACGTTTGTATGAAGCTTCTGACTTTCCCACGCACTTATTAGTTGCGTCGAAATGAAATTCAACTCAATCAAATTTCACCATTTCAAGTTTCGATAATTATAATTCGAAACAATTTCACGATAGTATCACTTGGAAAATAATCTAATTAAATCAAAAGAAGACACGTGTCTGCTACTTTTAAATAAAATTAGTGCTCATCGCTACAAATAATATAAAAAAATAACGTTATCGATTGAAAATTACTAGTTAATAATTACTAACTGGTTTATTTAACTGGATAATGCTTATGCTACAAAATGCTATAAAGTTACAAATTTAAAAAAATCGTGACTCACGCTGCGAAAAGCAAGATTAAACCTATCAAGCTGCGAAGGGGTTCGTTACGCTCCATCCCCCTCCCCTTCGGGCGTTTAAAAATCCCGGCAAAGGATAAAGATTTTTTAGTTTCAAAGGAGGAAGGCCACCCTTTCGCCGGTGTTTCCAGCGTTTGCGAGGGTAAATTGAGTTCGAGCGAAAACACGCGTACTACTTATCGCCCGCGATCCCCGAATTCACCCCACTTGGGTTTCTACGCCGCCGCCCCCCAATCCTCTGGCTCTTTACGTGGGACGCGCGTAAACTTTTCACGAAGGGTGAAGAGAACGCGCGCGCGCGGTAATATCGCCCCCTCCCCCTTCCAATTCACGTGTGAGCGTATCCTCCTACCCTTAACGCACGCACGCACACACGCTCACCAATCTCCCACCCTTGCTGCCCGAAAATAAACAGAATCGAACCCTTTCGACAAATTCAAATAGCCAGAAGAGGGAGCCGCACAGCCTTGCCTCCTCGCGCACCCCTTTTTGTTCGACTTTCGAAAATTCGAGCCAGGAGGAGGCCGGTGTAAAAAAAAAAAAAAAAAGAAGAAAGAAAGAAAGAAAGAAAGGAACGAAGGATAAAGACGAGGAAAGGAAAATATAGCCACGGATCGGCGATCGGCTGTCAAAATACGAAATCCGATGCCCGATGATCGCGTATTCCCTCGCGTGTGCCCCGATTTTTCATTCAACGAATTTTTCCAACACGATTGATACGTGAAGGGGTGAAGGGAAAATGGATGGGCAATAAAATAGTACAGCGTGGTGAAATATCGTGAACGATCGATCGGAATGGTGTTTACGGAAATACGATAGCGTTGAGCCGAGTCAATTTTCGGGAGGGGTGCTGTGACGTAGATGATTAATTAGTTTTCTGGATAATTTGGTAAAGGAGGCTGCAAACTCGACCTGTTTAATCGTTACTTTCACTAGTGTTCTAGCTTTTCTTTTTACAATGATTAAGTAATATAATTTAAAACACATTGCAATGATTGGATAATTATTATTCGTAATGATCAAGTGATTTTCTGTCTACGTAAAGATCAAAAAGACGACCAATTTTTGAAAATGATATTTTATAATTAAATCGAAGAATTTAACTTGCGTGTATCACATTTTTCTCTTGTTACCTTCGCGTGAGAAGTTATTCTTAACGAAATACGACTGCTCTGGTATAAATGAATGCTAAAAATATTCACGTTATACTTCCTCGGTTCTCCAGAATGATACCTCATTACTCAGAAGTCTTCATGTTCCAAGAATGTTTCAAGAAACCGACATATCTCTGATTAAATCGCACAATCTCGGCGACGACACGCGAAACAGGGAAGCGAGGGGCAACATCCGAGTTGCCGGACACTAATAGAATTACTTAAGATAATTGGCAGAATTAGCTAAAGCAGCGGACCAACGAGTTCCATCAGCTTGGCTAAGCAACCGTCACGATGAAATTGCGAAATTATCGTTTAGAGAAACACATCCTTCCACGGTGTGTGGAAAATTCAGTTTCGCATGGAAATAACTCGATCCCCCGGTTCGATTATATCTGCGCTTTCATTCTCGGTATATCATTGTCCAGAGTTCTTAATTGGCAATACTTTCTCGGTGTCTTTTTAGAATAGAATTTCGTGTGTGAAATGTAGTCTGGTATGGGTTTGAGAAGAAAAGTGTCAAAATTCTGTAAAAAAAAAAAAAAAAAAAAAGATAATTAGAAAATTCGAAAGAGAACACAAGAAATAAAGGGGAGATAAATTAAGATAGGGTTAAATTCAAATTTCGTAAAATTGCGATTTTTTTTTAGAGCGAGAGAGACTGCCGCTGCTGCTCGAGACTCGGAAACGAGGATTCATGACAAATTATTGGAGCGTGTGGGACCAAAGTTCCATAACGCGCGTTGATTTACGAGATCGCGTGTCCGATAACTTTCGAATATTCGCCGAGAGCGAGTGGCTGTTAGCCTTAACAAGGCAGTTCGACGAGTGCGTAACGAGCGAGGACTATTATTAAGTGCACCGCCACGCTCTATCGATGCCCGGTGGCATTTCTGTCTCCGTTCCCGAGCAACGACAGACTGGATCTTACCCTTGCTCTGATCACCTTCTTCCGGAAAAATCTTTCCTGCTTTTTTCCTTTAGTCCTTCAAGAGCAAAAAGAGCCTTTCAACGGCTCAACGATGAATCGATTATTTATATCGCTGAATTCTTTCCTACCCTGTTGTCAATTAAATAAGAAAATTTATGACTTGGCCAATATTCGTAACGAGATTGCTAATTGCTCGGAAACTGAGAAAAAGGCACTACATATGGTAATTAAGTGTAATTACTTGCTAGTAGATTGCGGGTGTTTATTTACATACGTAAATGGAAAATTCAAAGATGAAAAAATATGCAAAGATGACAATGGTTAATGTGTCAAAGAGATCTTTGACCGATATTTAATGAACGAAACAAATTTCTACTATTCAAATTATTTCCATAGGAATATGAAAACTCGTGTAAATATATCTGTAAAGTTGAAATTTCACAGGAATAGATAATAGCTTAATAAGTTTTTCTCTTTGGAAATCTGAATCCAGAACCAAAAAAAATTTATAAATAACCTAATTTATAAAATGAGAGATAAATAACGGAGATATACGAAAAGATATTCGCGAATAAAGTATGCAGATAAATTAAACAAGCTAATAACTTCAAATTATTCAACGAAATTCACAGATTTATAACAATATTATACAATATTAATACTCGTTAAAAAAAAATCTTTTCGAATACGAATAGACACGTAAAAAGGAGCAGATTCTCGTTCGACAATAAGATTATAATGAAGGAATTAAGGAATAAAGAATCGACAGAGTCCTCGAGAGCGAAAGTGTAACTATGATGTTTGAATCATAGAGAATATTCTGTATATCAATGTGAATGGTTGCGAGCGTAGATGTAAAGGGGTGGTCGAGTGTTCTCGAGGGTGAACAGTAGTAAGAGAGAATTTTCAAAGAGCGCAGCGAATGTCTGACGAATTTCAAAGTTCAAATAAAGAGAGGATAGAGCGTACGTGTATGATTTAGAAAAATTTGCTCTTTGGCAAACGTTCTCGTAAGATGAAGACAAGCATTTCGATTGATTTTTATAGGGGAATTAATATTTAATTCAGCGTCCTCCTTCGATGATGAGGTTATTAAATGAAATATGGAGTCGGGGAATTGATCCGACGACGGACAAGCGTGGGAAAGCGAAATTGAAATTGGGGCTCTCGTTGACCTCTTCATTGCTCGGACTCGGTCTTCTTTCTTCTTGCTTTTTTAACTCGATCTTCTTAACTCTTTAATTTATAATAATTCGTTTCCCTCGACTTCCACTCCGTATATCGCGTTCGAATATTTCTGCTCTTGTTGAGATATTACTTCTCGTTGTTGAACAATTCCAATGATTCTGGTGATCTTTGTCTTTGATGATTGTTGTCTCTTCTATTTCCAGTAAATCGTGTTATTCAATTTGTCTTCCATGCAAATGTGTTGCAAGCATTCTGATGTCGCTGGACTTTTTCTTCTCTCAATTAAATGATTTAATAAATTCTAGTTTTTATTTTATTTTATTACTCTTTCGTCACTTTCTTCAATTTATGGTTTACATGTTACAAGAAATTAACAAATACCTCTCTTTTATTCTTAATTTCTAAATATTATATTCTGACAAAATTTACGAATATACATCCTGATAAAATTTTATGTTAGTATTGCGACATTCTACGATATTATCATTGTACATTATATAATTGTATAATTTAAAATTTTACATTAACTTTATTCTTAAAAATCCTGATACTGTCAAATGTTTTACTCTTCTATTAAACAATTCTCAAAATCTCTTCCCTCTTCAAATCATTATCTTTTTCTTCCACTTATATCGTACGTATCACAAAAAATATTGCCAAATATTTCTCTTCTTGCCAAAGAAGACGTTCCTTCCGAGACATTAAAAGCTCAAACGACCGTCAAAACTATTCCCTTCTACGACTCGAGACAAACATGTTTCTCTTTTCTTCCCCTTTTTCTCAACGATGCAAATGCTACCCTATAGCGAGTGGTCTGCCTGTTGTTCGGTTCGTCGATCGGCTATTTTTCAACCAGCCATTGGCAGCCCGGACGATTTCGAAAGACCGAGGGTCGACCGTCGGTGTAATTAAATTTAGAATATTTTTTAAATTTCTCCGATTCCACTCGGATGATTTGGCACGTGGTCGCTCCTCTCTCGTCTCCGCCTCGTGTCGAGAAGCAGAAGAAAGAACCAGCGAAACCATCAAACGCGAGGAGGGGGAGGGGGGGAGGAAAGGAAGCGCGAAGGGAAAACGGAGGATCGATTCTTCGCGAACCTCTTGCAAAACGTTACGCGCTGTACAGTAGCGTAACACCGTCGATTTTGCAAACGGAATTTTCCTCTAAACTCAACAGCCGAACTGTTTGCGCAATATCGAAGCAACAAGCTAATAAAAGAATCATCTCACGCGTATTCGCGAATGACTCGTTAAGACCTGCACACATACATACATACACACACACACACACACACACACACACACATACATTTGTGCCATTTTCATACGTTGTTGTTTTATATTGCGAACAGTTTTGTTAATTCGAAAAAAAATCTGTAGCTGTTACGCCGATCGTTGCATCATGTAATTAGAAGCTTATAAAAGCTTATAAATGTCGTAAGTCGTATGTAATAAATAATGTAAATTGCCACGAAAATAAAAATTCATTCATTTGATTTCGTTTAATTAATTAATTTACTCGAACGTGAATCTTGAGTTACTTGAATGATGATTGTTGAATGATACAGGTACAGGATAAACAATGTAACTCTCAACGATGTACCGTATATCAAGAAAAATACATTTGCGCTTTAATTTTGAAGAAACAAAATATGCTTCCACTTCGAAGATTGAGGATCCTTTATTTATTAATAGACTTGATTAATCATGTTCTACCGATAAAATCCATTTGAATTTCCATACAGTTTTCACATACGAGAAAAGAAAAATCGAATGACAATATATAAATTTTATCACTGTATGGCTCAAAGATATTATTACTAACAAAGTAAACTAGCGAGTAACTTCATTCACGAGATCTTCCTTTACTCGTGGATTGACGAATTATTTTTCATACAATTATTCCTGGATACGCTCTACTAAATATTAATTATCCACGACTTGGTATATAATCCAATTCTATTAATCTATTCGCGCGAATACAAACAAACAAACAAACAAATAAATTAAATCATCTCGCGATTCAATTTCAATTTTAATACACCGCGAAATCGAAATTTTCGCGAGCAGAACGGTATCACGTGGCGACCGGTACCCGCGGTTGTTTCCCGTGCCCCCTGCAAGACCCCTCTGTCACGGCCCTGACCCTCCTCAGTTCTCCCGGGCCGTTTTAGTTCTTGGCCTAGGGCTAAAACAATCGGCGGTTCGTGGTCTTGGTCTCGGTCCTCTTGCTCGGTCGTTTCCACCGACGATGGCCGGCCGCGACGTTCTCTTCCTTTTTCTCGATTTTCGCCAAGCGCGAAATAACAGAGACGGGGCGAGAGCACAGAGGCGTGAGCGAACGAGCGAGAGAGAGAGAGAGAGAGAGAGAGAGAGAGAGTGAGAGAGTGAGAGAGAGAGAGAGGAGAGTGGCGGCCGGAGGGCCGCAGCTTCAACGGCTAACTCGAATTACTAAAGCGCCGAAGAGCAACGGCTTTAAGCGACTTATGGCGAACAGGGAGAGCGGGATAAAGCCGGGAAGAAAGCCCGATTTATTAACGACGCGACCGGCACACGCTCTCGCTCTCTCTCTCTCTCTCTCTCTCTCTCTTTCTCTGTGTGTGTGTGTGATTTTCTCGGCTGGGACCGGAGGAAATTGATTTACGGGGTCACTTCGCCGAATCCATCGTGTCTCGGCGATTGCCGGAAACTCGGACAGGTTATGAACGAGCCAGAGAAACAGACAGAGCTGCGTTTGATGGAATGACCATTTTAGGAAGGAAAACGCAGGATCGCGGGAAGAGTAATGGACACTAATAACACGATGAATTATTAATCTGTACTCGCCCACTGTCGAGATTTGTATCTTTTAATTAGAGACGCTTCCTGTTCCTTCTTGCGTAAATCCTAACGATCAACGCGCGGAGGACGGAGAGCGATGATTTTTAGAGGGAGAAGAATTACTGAATTACTCGAATTAAAATAATTAACAATTGGGAATTGATGAAAGGGAATTTTTGTGCGACTGATGGAACGAAAGTGGAAGATGTTAGATTTCTGATAAGCTGTTGTGCACTTGACATTGGAAAATTGGAATGGATGTTCTAATTGGGATTGAAGAATTAATAAATATAAATTAGAATTCGATAGAAATGGTGTCGTTTTCTTAAGAAATCAGTGGTAAGAGTCGCGTGATGATTTCAGATCCTGGCTAGAATACTGAATCTCATTTACTAGTCATGGAACATTATTCCATCTATCTTGCATTCCGATTTTTAGTAAGTTTCTGTGAAAAATGATCACGAAGCTACTAAGAAACAAACAGTGAAAAATTAGGCAAAGAAATACTGAATAATCTAGTCTTGACAAAATTTTAATAAAATAAAAAATAAAATACGATCTCCAAAAAGAAAGAGAGAAAAAAAAGAAGTCAAATAAACACATTCCTACGAGTAATAAAATTTTTTTCGCAACAAGTATAAGTTGCAAAAGACTATCAAGAAATCAGGCGAGCATTTGCTCAATGAATAAAAATTCCTGACACCGAGCACGGTATTCAGAAAGGAATCATGAAATTCAAATACGCAGTTTATGAACGGTACGTGAAATTGTTTCTTGGTAGTTGGCCTGTCATCGCGTGGTTAAAACGAACGAAACGGCCCATTACTGAGCCTGGAAGACCGGATAAAGAACGAAGGTATACGCAGCAACACGATAAAACGTAGGAAGGAAGAAAAAAGGAGCACTCTTTTTCAACGGGGCTTGCTCCTTTTCTTCCGAGAGCGGCCTCGCGATCTCCCGACCCCTTTTCCTCACGTTTCGGCGATTATATTCTCGAAATAGTCAACCGGATGCTGGCCGACAGCTCGCGGATATTCCGTATATTTCTGGCGACCCTTTTTCCGACGAAAACGATGAAAACCGTTTCGACTCCGGGTCGATCTCCGCGCGAACGAACAATGATTTTCTTCTCCTCGAAGACGAAAATGAAACAGTTAAAGTAACGCGATTTTCAAGTTTATTAATAGATATGAATAATGTTGCACAAACGCTACTCGATTAATTGTAAGAATCTCATATGTTTATCTTTGTGATCCGACTGGTCAGAGTGCAATTATGTTGATTTCTGATGTTGTGCTGCATTCTATAAATAATGTTGTTAGACTGTGAGTTTTTATGCCTTTCTCGGAAATTTGAAGATGCAAAAAATACACGCTATGCAAACATATATAAAACATTCAATAACAGTTACTACTACTGATTGATATTTGCTATTATTAATTTACTACAATTTTACTACTATTTATTATTGATGTCGAATTTTTATATTCAATTTAATTTAAATTAATGAAAATTAAAAATCAATTCTAAGATGTTACAGTATTTAGCAAATAGAACAATTTTCTAGATCCTGCTTTTACAATTATGTACATGAAGGTATAAAATTGCACAGACATCCACAATTTAATTTTTCTACAAGTATATCAGTAATGATATTGCATGCTACGATATAAATCAAATTAAATGGAAGAATTTGCACAAATTTATATACGAAAGTATGAATGAAAATAGATGGAAGAAATGCATGAATTCACATACGTAGGTACACGATGACGATGAAGAAATGTACGAAACGGAGGGAAAGGAAGGAAGATTCGAAGAAGAATGCGCAGAACGCGGGTTCTGTTTGAAGAACCATCGTGAACTGAGAGATTCGATCGACGCACCGTGTAATTTCCCTCGCTCGATTCCAGTTTCGAGCTCATCGTGGACGAAGTGGGATCATTGCTACCGAATGTCTTCATACGAACGCTCGATTCATCTCATCAGCATAATACAAAGATGCAACGAGTCAACGAATAACTGTCGATAATTGGAGTAAAATCATTAAACCGGGACAGGGAAGATCGAAGAAACGATTAAACATTGCCAGCGCTGAATTGTGCAACGTCGTTTTATGGAACGCACGAGCTTGGCGATTTTTCCCTTGAAAATTGCAAATTGAAATCCCAGAATCCGTAGGTGTACCGGGGGAGACTTCACGTTTCATGCGGTTTAACGTGTGCAAAACTGTTCGAAGGGTTTCGGATTAAGCGCTTTCCGCGTGGCTGGACGAGCATGGCGTCTGAATTACTTCGTGAAAATCGATAATACACTCCTCTCCATAATGCTGTCGGCGTACGGCAGCTGTTAAAGTGTTTGACAAATCGCCCCTTCGAACGAATTCACCCATATCGTCTCGAAAACAGCCTAGTGTATCTAACCTCGATTCCCTTGAAAAGAAAAGAGAAAAATATATATTTCAACCACTTAAAAAAGAAAAACAATTCGTCAGAAGGCGAGCCAATTCTTGGTCAAAGGACTTTATTATATAGGGCAGAACTCCGTTTACACACGTGAGTGTGAACTGTAATTTTAGTTACTGCCTGAATCTACTTACTTGTATATGAACTGTTATCAGAATGAAAAGCTACAGTTAGAAGAAGCAATCTTGTTACAGAATCTTTCAAAATTAATTCGAAGCGAATCTGTTAATTATCCAAACTGAAATGACATGACTATTAATTATCACGAATGTTATATAAAGGACATAAAATTTGTATATATAATATACATGATTTTACTGTTTATAAGTGATTTAGGTTCCGAATGTGATGAATTCATACATTCCTTCCTATTATTATTTATGGGAATAATACAAGACTACGCATTGTAATTTCCTAAATTTTGCAAGATTATATTTGGGGACTATATTTTTCATATAAATATAAATCATGAATTATAATAATAATTGGACACAAAAATAGAAGAAAAAGCTCGGTAGAAAATTTGTTTGACCTTACATACCGAACACTAGAAAAAGCACTATACACTATACACTGTGAATATTTTACATATTATTTCATATCAAGTGCAATTTTAATTTTCAAAATTCCCTACGAACACGCGAACGTTCCCGCGCAACGATGAATCGCCACGAGTAGACATTAGAGTTAATTAATATCACTCCCGTGCAATTATATCATTTCTGGATCGAAAAATCGGAGCGTGGATCCCGGAGCCAGGATCCCACGCGTTACGAAACCGCCTGCATAACAATCGACCCGGGGATCGTTGGAGTTCCAACGAAAACGCTCGGGGATTCGCGAGAGAACAGGCGGCAGACACAGGGAGAGCACGAGAGAGAAAGAGAGGATCGTTTTGCTCTCGAAACCGGAATATTTCTTCTCCCTTTCCGGTGATTCTGGAATCCGAGACGGACGCTGCGGCGCTCGCGCTCGCGCGCGCGCGCCTTTCTTTTTCTCGGTTCGCCCGGCGCGTTCCCTTTTTCCTGACGGGATTCGACGGGTCTTACCGGGGTTCTGGCCGCGGGGAAAAAAGGGCCCCGGCTAATTAATAGAGCCGGATTGAGCGGCCCAGACCGGAGGATCGACGACGCTCAGCCTCGTACGAAAAATAAAATGCGCCCACCTCCCCCTTTCCCTCCCCCCGCCACTCGAGTAAATTAACAGAGTGGAGAAGCGAGCTGCCGCGAGCTAATTAATAGAGCAGCCAAACAGGAGAAGATAGAAAGAATGAGAGAGAGAGAGAGAGAGAGAAAAGGGTATCTTTGGACCGTGAGTGTCTCTCTCTCTCTCTCCCTCTCTCTCTCTCTCTATCTCTCTCGTTTTCGCCCTTTTTTGCACACACGAGCAACCATCCGAAGGATCGCGCGGTCCTTCGACCATGGTCTTGTTTCCCTGGGCCACGTCCGAGCGAGCCCGCTGGCTTCGCCTTTTATGAATCGATTCGATTTATATTCCCGCGCGTATAAATATTTAAGTATGCAATTAAACGGCTCTTCTACCGTTTGGACGCGGCCCCGCTGAAAACCGCGCCGCGAAAAAGGAGGAACGCGAGCGTAATGATACGTCTGTCGATCGATTGCGAATGAAAATCATACGCCGATTCTTTGGCACGCGAGAGACAGTGAATAATATTCCGAGGGATTTGCGTACACATGCCTTGCGAGTTTCTTCTTCTGACAGATTTCGATGAATCGTTTCGATATCTTGTGGGCGGATTGTGGCAATTTTTTAACCCACGAAGAGCCAAGCTCACAGAGATACTTTAATTTTGTCGAAACTTTGTTTAAAACTATAGAACCTAGGTGGAGGACATGTTAAACCTTAAATGATACCGTTGGATCACAACTAGATTAGGTACCAAAATTTAGGATATTATGTTACAGCATTAAACTTCAAAGTGTCTGATTTTATTTTGTATTTTGTATTCAACGCGATACAGATCAATAATAAAATTCAATTAAATCAAGGGTTCGAAAACAAACAGTGTAACAACTCCTTTTATTCTTATGGTGTCCAATGGCTCGATGGTACCAATTAAGAGTCCTCAAGAATCCTTAGAATTTCTTTTTCATAGTCCCAACACGAGAAAGTAGAATTCGATCATGTAATTGCAAATAAAATATAAACATTAAGGCAAGATCAATTTTAGACTTAAGAGTTTGTTTCATAAGTGCGCATACTTTGCGCATTTTCTAGACTTTTGAAAGCACGAACATTCAAGTTTTCACCTGAATGGAAATAATGAGAAATAACAATGAGAGTAATATTGGAAATGATAAATGAAGCGACAATATGAAGGATTGCATTGGGTTGTTTGGAAAATTGCACACACGGACTGTTGAATTAGACAGAAGAATTAGAGAATCATTACTACGAACAGTTTCATTGAAGTGGCTAACAATACGAGAGAAGAGAGGAAGGGAGGTTCTGTAAGCATGATAGAGTGACATGTCGTCTGTACGACACCCGTGATAAGGATTGACTTCAAGATAATCGTTTGAAGAAATACGCAGACGCACGAAATGAATGTAAAGAAGTGGCACGTAAGACGATTCTCTTATTGTTTCGAGCATATATGTCTGTTTCTTTCGACAACTTCCTGTTATGTATCGAATAGTTTATCACTTGTTCAAAGAACTATTCTCTCTCAACGGTGAATTTCACTTTAAGCGATAGTTGCAAATTTCTTTCTAAATTTTAAATTAAATATCGTAGAACTTTTCACATTCGAAAGAGGTGGAACTGGAACTATTAAGTCTGGTAGATTATTGAACATTTCACTGCGAAACGAATCAAATATACAAATATGTAAAAATATATAAAATAATTAATTCTGCCAACCAGAAAAGATAGAAATTTATTTCATCTATCAAATATTGAAACAAGTCCAATTCTACTTTGAATATTTTATATATTTTTGCGTATTGCGATCTTTCATTCTTAAACTTCTCAAAAGTGCCTAAACGATAAACAATCGTTTCCCAAATTCTGTCTAAATCAAAATTCATTCAATGCAGTATCCTACTTTCAACATTTTGTACATTTGCATTACTGCTCGCTCTGTAAATTTCCCATCCTAAAATTCCGTAATACCTAAAAAA
>NW_025110440.1:140914-240681 GCF_011392965.1 Frieseomelitta varia | reverse complement strand
AAAAAAAAAAAAAAAAAAAAAAAAAAATCTAAACACCCACAGAAAAAGAAAACGCAATAAAAACAATCCTCGTTCAATTCCACCAAACGAATATAAATATAATGCACAGCATATAATATACATATAGCCATCAAGCAACCTAATAGTTTCGCTTCTTTTTTTCCACCGTTCCTCCGCTATAATTAACGCGAGACCAGGCCAGAAACAGGGTGGGAGGTCGGGGAGGAGGGGTTGAGTGGTAACCCAGGGGCTAGAATATCTGGCAATAAAAGTGGTGAGTTCGAAAAGGGAATTGCGAAATCACGTGCAAATGCCGCAATGTTTGTTGGCCGCTCTCGATTGGCCCCGATCGCCTTTGTATCGGGAAACAAACCGATTGGCAATCCGCATGCCGTCCTCGAAACTCAGGAATCCATCGCGTTGCTCGATCGAACGATACTTCGAAACGCTCCCTTCTCGCCCTCTTCTAACCCTCATCTAAACGAACAGGCGTATTTCAGATCGTGTGCAACACGCCCCCTCTCGATCCCTCCGTCCTCGATCCCTCAACGCTCGCGGTTCGTTTCGGTTTTGCCCGTCCTCGTTTTTTCCTGGCCGACGTTTCGCGATTTTTCGGCCGCCAAGAATACCCGTACTTTATCGCGTACACGTACCGCGGCGTAACGATTAACTAATCGATCCTTCTAATTTCGAGCTGTCGCGAACCTTGAAACCGGCCCTCTCTTCGATCAAGCATTTTTAGCCTCCTATCGATTGGAAACTCGTTATAAGATTTTTTTTAAGACTACTCTGAAAGGTTATCGGTATTAATTTTTGCATCGCGATTCTGTTTGTACGCCGGGGGTGACTGTATTTTTATGATTCGTCCTGTTCTTTTTTTTTCTCCTTAATGTTAAAATTTCGAGGATTTCTCGAAATTTTATGACATTTAAGGAAATTTAAATAACTGTAACGTCGCGATGGGTTTGGGTTTTATGATCTTGTAAAATTCAGAGAAATTCAAGTATTTATGATATTATGATAAAATAAATAAATATATATAATAGTATAACAATATAATAACCAATATACGTGGATAATATAATATAAATATCAACGTCACGATATCGATATTAATATTAAAGACAGTGATAACATTATTTTCAACAACTTCCCCCAAATTTTCTCAACTTTATCAACACCGACAATTGCATCTGCCAATCTATTCTGTTCTTACAAATGCTACGTCCAATTTCACCATACACCACGTACAAAGGCGTCATCTGACGCCAGAAGATAGCCAAGAAAAATATCTGAATAATCCACGGCGCGGAATTTCCAGCCGAGTCCCGTTTTTACGCTTAAGTGATGAAAGGAGAGGGTGGGTGGTTGGAGCGCCACCAGCGCGGCATTTTGCGGAAAAATGTGTTTCTTCTGACGGTATGCCGATAGCATCGATGGGACAGAAGCTAGCCGGACACGGTGCCGCGCGCGCTGAAAGAACGGAACGAAGAGGAGATCCTCGCGGTTCGCAGCGGAGAACGTGGAGGAGCGAGAGAGAGAGACGGGGGAGGATGGAGAAGAGCGAAAAATTAGGGACGGCATTCCGTCTGTGTACCGATGCATTTCGGTGACCGTTCAACGGTCGTGGACGTTCCTTTTAATGCGATCGCGATTCCGCGAGCGGTAAGAAATTAATAAAAAGTTGAGGAACGATAAATTAGGCCGGCGACGAGACGGCGCGAGAAGACTGCCGACGGGGAGAGGGAACCACGAGGAGAGCCGCGGAAAGAATACCAGAAGGGGGGTGGGGGGTGGGACGGCACGACCGTTTCACAAGGGCCCCCGGGGGCCAGTCAGGGCGATAATAAATTTCGCGAATATAAATAATAAAATTTCCAATCCGCCTGGCTTTCGCAGCAGCTTTTTTACCCGGGGGAACACGGAGACCACTGCGTCTCTAACTCGACTCTACGTCCCGATTCGCCGTGTCCTATCCTTGCTCTGAGAGTTCTTCTTCTTATTTAGCGAATGAGAATGAAGCGTGTACATTGAGAGATTTTTTTACTGGAAAGTTTCAATTAGTTCGAGTATATCATATCAGGGTTTTGTTTTAGGATTCATAGGTGTGATATCCTCGAATGGATAATTTATATTTTTATTATTGTAGACAGTGTTTCTCGATCCGAGTTTCTTTCATTCGAGCCTTCGTTTTTTGTAAACTTAAAAATATAGAACAAGAAGAATTTGTATCTCCACGCTAAGTATTGAAAAGCCTTGAATGCGCCCCTCGAGATCAGCGAGGAATTTCAAAATTTCATTTGAAATTCCAAATCGTCAACCGATTTTGTGAGTTGAGTGAAATTGTAAGCGAATCACAAGTATTGTGCTAAATCGGCACGGTCTGTCGATATTTTCTGCCAAGTGCATTTGAATTTACGATCTCCTCCGGCTTGGCGAGATCAAAAGGGTCTTTAATTATTTTTTATCGCGCCGCATCCACCTCGGGGGCAGCCGAGAGTCAAAGATCTCGAACGCGCGGTCCTTTCTCAAACAGTCGCGAGGAATTTCAATCAGTCCCAGACGGGTTCACGAGTGTTAGCGAAATTAGAAACACAATCGGTCCGAGGGCCGCGGTAAAAGAGGAGAGGGGGGAAAAAAGGGTTGGGGAAAAAAGAGAGAAAGAGAAGAAGAAGAAGAAGAAGAAGAAGAAGAAGAAGAAAAAGAAGAAGAAGGAGAAAAAAAAGGAGGCAACGACGCCCATGTCGTAAGAGTTTAATGTTTATGCATGGGCTGCGAAACGAGCCGAGCCGAAGAATAATGCATCTGTAACCAATTATGCGGAGAGGGCCTGGACGCAAGAGAGTTTGCAAGGCGAGAAGGAAACCAGCAACAAGAAATTTACCTGTCAAATATTTACTTAGCTGTTAATTCGCTGAATTTTCTACCCTCGATCTTTTTCGAGCAATGGCTCCGGCGTCCGTGTAAATTTCTTCTGAAGGTGTTTTTAATCGACCATGAAATTCGTTTACAGGGCGTTGTTTCTCAAACACCGGCACGCATGTATTTATCTGCTCATTATCTCGAGCGTGTAAGTTCGTAGCATTGAAATTAAAATATTCCCTGCATTAATTATTTTTTGATACGTGCACGTGGCTTCTTTAGTAAAAGAAAAAAAGAAAAATAGACTTATACTTTTGGAGAATCGCTCTTCGAATTCGCAATACCGAGAAAGAATATATATATATAATGCGAATTTATTACAATTTTATGTCAAATCACTCGCCCTTTTTCCTTCATACGCTAAATAATTACGTGCATAATAAAGTTCCACGTGGAGGAGGAAGAAGATTACCGAAAATCCGACGTTTGGTCGTTCCCAAATCTCATCCCAAAGGCGTACGTTCCCCTCTGCGAATGAGGAGAGAAGCTCCCGAGACCCGAGGTGTAATTCCTTAAAAATTCCGCTGCTCAAATAAAACGAAGTAACAACAGAGTGGCCTCCTAAATCCGTTTTCACGGCAACCGCATAAGTCAGGAACGATTTTTCTCAAAGCCTGTGCTGCCGTCGCTGCTGCTGTTGCTCTCCTGGCGACTGCGTTATGACATATATATGGTGCTTAAAGGGGCCCCCCCCCGATTGGTGGGGGTGGAAGAACGTAGGAGAACGATGGTAGGGGAGAAACGAGCAGAAGAGAAAGAGAAAAATAGAGAGAGAGAGAGAGAGAGAGAGGGAGGGGAGGAGGGAGGATAGAAAGAGAGAGACGTAAGGCCCCGAAGGGTCCGTAGCTCCGAGTATATGCAGAGAACGCGGTGCACCAGTTATTTATTGTAGCTCCCGTTTATGCTTTATTTGTTATTTGCCTGGTCGGCTGGCTCTCGGCTTCACTCTACCAGCCGCACGTAGGTGTACGAGAGAACCTCGTGTACGAGGGTATACCTTATCTACCTTCCAGACATGCGTTACACAGCCGTTCTCGTTCGCCGAGATGAGCCAGATTCGCATAATTGGCCGCTTAATACGGTGCATTTTTATCCCGGTCGACGAACGTGCAACCCCGCCGATCGAATAGAGAATTTCTTCGTACTCCCTCCGCTCGCTCGCTCGCTCGCTCGCTCACTCGCCCCAGCGTGTACGCGCGTGATGATTAAAACCTCCGCCGAGCTGATTTGTTAATCACCGTAACACGAAGTTAATGAGATTTTCTCAGAAAGGAGAGTGCCACGACGATATACAACACGATCTGACGATTTTTCTCGCCTGTTCACTCCCCCCCCCCCAACTTCGATAAAGTGCAGAAATCATCCGCCGTTTGAGAATTAATCTGAATTTTACCGCTAGATGTTGGTAAATGTAGGAGAAGAAATCGCAGCAAGCACGGTTAACGAGTCATCGCGATTAGTATTGTTGTTACAAAATGACTGAAATGTGTTTTCGAATATTAATCGTTGTTGTACGAAAAGGAAGAAGTCTCTTTTCTTTTGAATTACGCAGAAAAGGTTCGAGTTGAAGATTACAATTTATAAGCAACTTTGTACAATAAACTCTCGTTTCTATTTTACAATGATTTATAAATGGCTCGTTTAAACAGCAAGTCTAACTATTTTAAATTTTCTATCATTTTTACGAATCCCGTTCAATTTTAAATAAATAACCGCAATAACATAGACAATTGAAATAACTGTACTTGAAAATCTACGTAATCCCGTAACCACTGCAAAGGAAAATTTATTTCCTCAATTCCGACTGCGAGTATCGAGCGAAAATTAAAAAAATTCAAAGGCTAAATAAAATATCCAATCTCGATCGTAATGAACCATGGTGCGTTGCGTCGATTAAACGTTCGCCGCGGCGTCAAATCGTGTGTATGCAACGCGGACAATTTTCGGCGTATGTTCGGCATATTAATGCAAACCCACGGGGATGGGTGCGCGCCTCTCTTTAAACCGAGAGTCACAGTTAATTAAATTGTATTTAATGCGTATCAACGAGCCTGTTAACCATCCGTCGTAAATGAATGTCGAACAGGTGCAGCCGACGTTGGTTCACGGATGTCGGCGGTAATTGTTCCAGTCGTAAATTGCTTGTAATTGTTGAAGCCTGTCCGTAGCGTTCTACGTAACGCGCGTTCGCTGAAATTTCGATGCGACGGTAATCGAAGAGGCCGGCGAAGCCGAGAGAGAGAGCCACGGGTCGCCGATAATCAATTAAGCTTCGTTTGTACATCCAGGGAATGGCGGTCGTATACAAGCGTGATTAACAATTGCCCGCGAACCGAGGGACCTTCGAATCGCTCGATAACATCTCGTCATCGTTGCCCATGCGACGAGGATGAAGATAATGAAGATACGAAATGCTCACGGAAATATTCGAACGCTCGTAGGAATTTTCTTCTTTATTACGTGCCCTGTTGTTACGAAGCGTTTTGGAGTTACATTATCACCTACAATGAGGCTCGATTAATATTAATAAAATTTCACGTAGGAAGATGGGTATAAAGTTATTTAAATAGCCGATATCCATTGCATCAATTTAGCGAAACACTTTATTACATGCTTTACGTCGTGTGCTAAATATATGCTTGCAATAAATATCTTGTAACTTGTATAATACTCGTGTGTTTCAAACTGGTTTTAAATTTTATCCGTGTATAATCGGCGTGACGGTGCCAATGAAATTTCTCTCTGACGAGTAATTCGAATACTTTCGCTGTACATCTGATCTACAATCGGATCTACAAATACCAAACCAAGAGGACACAAACAGGTATAACAGCGTCTAAAGTTATCGGGATTCGGACGGCAATGATTTCGAACAACCCTCTATCGCGCGAAATAAACCGTGAAAATTACAGAATCGGTTGGAAACGGGCGTTTCGCGAGTAGGGAACGACGGAAGCGATAAACCATCACGTGCAATTGCAACATACGTTGCATCGACGTGTGTTACATACATGCGCGCGCGCGTTCACCAATAGTTAAGTCATCGGTGGCGTAAACGCCGTTGCCAAGTATAAGTGTACGTGAGCGCGCATGAACGCAAGGTGGTCGTGAGTCAACGTGGACGTCGAACAACCAGTGAAGAGAGCCGCCGATCAGCACAAAGAGACCAAGAATCAAGACGAACCGGCAGGGTGAAGAAAAGGGAAGAAGAGAGCCTTCCGAAGGAGACACGCTGGAAGATGGTCCAGCGATGAGACACTCTCGCGAACGCGGCGGGGCACGGAGGGGGTGGGGCGGGGTGGAAGGAAGAGAGGGCCGAAGACACCGCGAGAAAGAGAGAATAATGCGTTAAAGCAGCAAGCAGCAACTACTCTAATTGGCCACTTTGTCCATTTATTCGATTTATTTAAATTATGGGACAATTGACAGTAGGCATTCTATTTTTTAAATCTCCCCGGCCAACCGGTTGATTGGGCGAGATTGGCGTGAGACACTGGCCCCACAGATTCCCCAGTTGTGGGCTTAATCAGCTTTGATTGCTGCCCTCTCTCTCTCTCTCTCTCTCTCTTTCTCTCTTTCCTTCTTTCTCTTCTGACCATCTGCGTGTCTCTTCCACCGTCGCTCTTCCTCCGGCTACCGTGTTCTTTCTCTCTTTCTCACTGTCTTTTTTTCCCTTTCTCGTGTCCAACGGCAGCAACGACGAACCCGAGAGGAGCGCAACAACGCTACAATTTTATTTTATTCGGCTTGAACCGCGGATCTCGCGCGACGAGCTTAATGCCGTGCGGGAGCGCGAGACGTTGATTGGCCGATCCGAAATTGTGGGAATGCGTCTCTGGATAACAGAGACGACCCAGAGAGAGAGAGAGAGAGAGAGAGAGGCCGCCCACTTCTCTCTCTCTCTCTCTCTCTCTCTCTCTCTTTCTCTCTAACCCCATCTCCGCTTCGGGACTCTGCTTTGTCAAACGATTACCATAATTTCCGCTGTCGGTCCTGATTCGTTTCTTCGTTTTCAACTGAAAACTACGCTCGTCGTCGAGCTGTATGATAGACGGGAGTGCAGACGGTTAGAAAGGAGAGAAAGAGAACGAAGATAATAACGCAAAGTAGATGAAAGAAATAAACTGAAGAGAATAGCTATAATTGTATATTATAGAATAATATCGTGGGAGAATAGCAGTTGATCAATCCCTGGACTGGTATTTGCCGTTGGACATTTTAGACTGTCCATTGTTTAATTTTGCAATTTTTGACTCGACTTAATTTTATAACCACCTGTTGCGTCTGATCCGTTCCTCTAATGAGGTCCACCTGAAATCACGAGCCACCTGTTGCATCGGATTCATCCCTCTAATGAGATAAACGAGATAAAACGTAGCATTTCAACCCCTTCGCGTTACGAACGAAGACTTTCATCTTACAATGGAGTTTCAGTGGATATAATTGGCATAGAATGGAACAAACGGATTGAATTCAATAAATACACGAATATCGAGAGTAAATGAACGAAGGCTATAGGTAACGAATCTTTAGACGAAATAATTAAAAATAAATGGAGTAAATACGTGTTTTATAAGTATAAATTTTCATTTTGGATAAAATGACAAGTTTCTTAATAAATGGACACGAAGATTTTCATTTTAAACTTTTCGCTGGAATAATAAAAAAGAGAATAAAGCAAATATGCTAGTTTCTATCTCGAGCGGTATAGCGAGTTATATATTCAATGCGAGAATGATAATTTAAAATGGAAGTAAATGGACAGATTGAGCCACAAACGAACGAAGAGTTTAATCAATCTCAACATATACGTTCTGGTGGATCAATTGAAGAAGAACAGATCGGACGGACTAATTTTAACGAATATACATACAACTTTCATCGCGTCGGTGAAAGAGAGAAAGAGAAGCATCGCGAGAGAAGGAATCCGCACGTTGCTAATAAAACGAGAGGAATCGACGAGACACAACGAACGATAGGTAGACCATTCGAGACGGCGTATTTATAAACGAGTATCGACGGGATTACGTAACGTCTCGATTCTATCCCCGCGATGTCCTATAATTAATGAAATTCTCATCGAGTCACTGACTTCTCGATTCTATAGCCAATCGATCGCCGGTTGCCTTCGTGGCCGATCTAAAATTAACCGATGTGTCGTTAGAACGTCACCGGGATTCACTTTTGCTTAGGGACTTTTTCGTCTGGTTGCGCGCCGCTCGTTTAGGATTCGCTTTGCAAATCCCGATGATGTCTGACGTAACCATTCTTCGAGAAACGTTCCAATCGATCGAGAGAATCCATCGGCGATCGATCCTGCCGTGGGATTTGTTTTAATCTTGTCTTTGACAAAATGATTCGAAACGGTATTTCTGTCGAAGATGGAACTGCACGCGTCGATAATTAATAAACAATCTGTCGTACAATTTAATGAATTCTCTTACTTTTGGAGAAGAAATTTCGATAAAAAAAAAGAAAAAATGGCAAGCAAGGACATTAATCTAGAAAATGATGTATCTTTGAGTAAACTTTTCGATAAATGGTCACATTTTTGTAACACCATTCAGAACGATGATCTTGACGAAGTATTAAAAGATTGTCGAAGATGACACGGTTTTTCTAAATTTTCCTTAATGTTATAATACCATACTTCGATTAATTTCTGAGTATTTTGTATATTTTCGGACTTTGCGAGCAATTTTGCTTCAACCGACGCGTAAAAAAATTGCCAAAATTGTGGACGACTTCATTTCTGAAAATACATATTTACCAAATATTATAATAATAAATACTCCCGATATTGTAGGAGTCATCTACAGTAGTCTTTGCAAACTACTACAAAATTTTCTATAATTCTAGTGTCAAATTTTCCCACGAGTGCATAAAAATCCGCAGCGATTAATAGTAACGATATTTCTTCATCAATACGTGACACAGTTTTCTCGAATGTAGCATATTGGGGTGGTGGGTGTGTATGGAGAGGGGGAGGGGGGGGGGGGAGGCGAGACCTGCATGAATCTGTTTCCACGCACGGTCTTCCTCTCTTTCCCGATCGTCCGCGACCAGGAAAACCCCCTTCAGCCCCCTCGTGGGACCCATTTGCGCTCATCCCATTTCCTTGATAATTCCCATAATGCTGTGGGCGGATATTCCAATAAAGGGGGAAGAGCCCCAGGCCACAAAACGCTGAAAGCATGGTACACGACTCGTTTCGTCAGGTTGTACACGATTTACGAGCCTGCACGGATTCAATCGAAATAAATAGTAGGCGCGACGCGCGTGCGTCCTTCGCTACCGAACAAGATTCACGTGGGAATTGGTAATTGAATCGAGAGAGATGCGGGACCATTGTGCTCGGGACGGTTTAAACAATTTTCAGAATAGTCTTGATATATTCGGAAAGACTTTGAAGTCTTGGCTTTTGAAACAACGTAGGAAATGGATTTGTGGTGTACATTTTTAAAATTGAAGAGCTTATGATAAAAGCAACCCTCGTTCACGTTTATCTCTGTTCGAGAGAGTTGAATTCTTTTGAAAAAAAGGTTATTATGACATAATTGTTGCAAGGGTGTCTAGATCATGGGAAATTTATAATTTTAATTTTAATTAAATCGGAAATTAAATTTATAAATTCAATTAAATCGGAAATTAAATTAATAAATTTAATTTTAATTAAATCGGAAAATTGTTGAATTATTTTCTCATAGAATCAGTTAATTTTTACGCGACAATAATTCAAGATCATGTTTTCTACTATTAATTTTAACATGTTGTAAGTCTAGTTTCTGACTATTGGAACATGTTACATATTATTTGAGAAGTCGAAAAATTTGTCAGGGACAATTATTGTAACGAAAGACTCAATTTCATCCAAATGAGGATTCTTGAATACCTTTTGATTAATTTCTGTTGAAATTGTAGACCACCTGTTGTATCGGATTTATCTCTTTAATGGGATAAACGTAAAAGTACCATGGAAAAAATGGTAAAAGCTCTGAAATCGTGTCTACGTCTATCCACAATGAATAAAAACTTTCTTCCTATGTGCGATAACGCTTTCAAGTATAAAAGACCTTCATTTTTATTGTAACAAATATTACATAGAATGATAAAAATCAAATAAATGGACCGATTTCAAAAAATATACGAATATAAAGTATAAATGAATGAAGAATTCCATCTTACATATGATAACAGATTCTGAATAAAATAACAGCTTAAAAGAAAAGTTCGTGCGTTTTACTTAATTTCCAATCATTTCTTTATTTTTATAATTTTGATTGTTCTTTCATCTCTTATAATAATTGCAAGTACACTTCAAGTGTTTCATTTTCATTTTCTCATTGTTAAAAATGACTCACATTCTTTACCTCTTACTTTCCAAGTTACAGAATGGTAGAAAACATTTGAACATAATTTAAAGTTTCAAAAGTGGCTGCGAAAATTTCAATTTGGAAATTTTCTTTTAACTCGAAAGATATACCAAAAGTAATATACAAGAATAATTCATACAACAATATTAATAATTATCCTAAATTATCCATCGAGTTACGAATAATTCAGTGGTTAACGTTCCTCGAATAATACAGTGAAATTTATTCAAAATAAAAACGCACGATCTTTTCAACCAATCGAATAACTAAAAAAAATATATATATATATATATATATATATGGATCAAACGTGGATTGATCGAAGCACGGATTATTGCCAATTTCAATGTGCATCGCTCGCGACTCGTTGCCTTTTGTCCCCACTCAACCCCTCGTCGCCCCGATATCTTTTCCTTTTGTTTCGCCCCGGTTTCTTTTTTCCTTTACCCCTCCCCTTTCCTGTTTGCCCGCCGGTTGGCGCAGGGTCGTCGAACGAGCCGGAGACTCGATTTGAATCTAATTACGATCCCGATAATTCCGTAAGGAGGCGGAAATAGTAACTCACCGGAAACCTTCGGGTCAGCTGCCTCCACCTTCATCGCCGCCAGGCTCGCTATTGTCGGCGGTACCTAAAAGAAAATACATTACGATGTACAATGCACCAGCATGCTCAGGGCCGTGCTCGCGATGGGGACGAAAGGGGGCCGCCCACGCAATTCGAACAAGGGGGGGAGGGGGACAGGGAAAGACGACGACACACGGTACGCGCCACTATGAATCCGCGACACGTGTCGTTAAAAAGTTGAATGCCTCGAAATTATGCGGGGTTCGGATCGATCCTTCCTTTTTTTTGGGTTAGGGGAAAATTTCGGTGTGTCTGCCCCGACAGAGCGGCGGACGTAATTTTCTATGTGAAATCTGGGGTGATGTAAGAGGATTTTTTTATTTTTTTTATTTTTTTTTTGTGGAATGTAATCCAACGACGACGTTGAATTGGGGATACTTGGGAAATTTCCGTGATTTGAAATTGTTCCTCGCGGTTCGATGTGAGTGGGTATTTCGGTAAGGTGGAATTTATTTTCGAAAGACGCGATGAAGTAATTCGGACTGTAACGTGGCAATCTTGAATACTAATTAGAACATCATTCTGAATAATAATGCGAAGTTGTAGCGAAATTATTGATATTGTGAAATAATATTACAATACGATCATATTGCGCGTTGAATGTGAATAATATCGCAATAATTTTGTGAAATCGTTGAAAGGGAATGCAATACATAACTTGATGAGAAGTTCTTTAGCCAAACTGTATGAATCTAATAAGAAAAGTATTTAGACATGTAGAAATACTTGTAGAAACCATTTTTCAAATAGACGTGAAAAATATTAAGATTAACATTATAATGACCACGAACAATAAAAAATTGAATTTATTACATTACGAAGATCGCGTTTGACTCTGAAGACGACATTGGAGACCAAAATTTTGATATGATAAATCTTTTTTGAATAATACGCGCTAACAGAACTTTGTGTGACCAACATTTATACTACATTAATACTATTTAATTGATAAAATTTCAGCTTTTCAGAAGATTCTTTTCTTTCAAACGACCCTGTACACTTTGATATAACAAAGCAAATCTTTGAATCGCTCTGAACTGAACTTTGTGCGTGGACCATTTGTTCGTCCACCCTCTTCTTCTTCCAAACGGGACGTTCACTTATCCAGAATATTTTCGACTGAAGATACTTTGGCGCGTATGTGCACAAGTACTGTGAGAAATTCGACGAGTTAACCTTTGGTCGGCGATTTTTCGCGATGACAGAAATTGCGCCTTTATCGTTACGACATCCTCTCTTCGAGACGTTATGCGAAACGGAAACGGCTTCCGGTTCCCCAAAAACGTTCAAGTACGAGGTATATAGGGTCGTTGACCTTTGCTGTGTAATGTGCAAATGTATGTCACATAAAACGTGTACCAAGAAAATGCATTTCGAACAATGTCTTCTCCCATTAAGAATTCTCATTTTATGAAATATATTAAATGATTTCTTTTATTGAGAAATTTAAAGGCGGGCTTCACTAGTGAGAATGAACGAATAAAATGGTGAAGAATTTAGAAGAAATTTATTTATTTTCTTTAGCTTCAAGATTTTATGAATGTATTTCCATATTTAAAAATTTTATTAGTATTGTGTAACGGGGTTCGAGTTAAACATAGCTGAAACTTTGAACTTTGAATCTGAAAATGTATAAAAGAATACCAGTACAGGCTAGTGAAAGAATGAATTTAAATTATCACATTAACAAGCTTCAATATTCTCATTTGCATTGTTTGCAGTAAATACTTTGCAGCTTCTGAATAAATATACATATATATTTTCAGATCTGTTTCGAAGCTTCTCTAGTAAACGTGGCACTAGTTAATAAAACTTGTAATTAATTAAATTCTGTTCAAGCTCTTCGATTTTACTAAAACTATGTAAAACACTAAGAATTCTTGATGACTTTTAATAAGATAAAAAACTTCCAATCTAAACGTATCGAAATATATACCTTATTATAATTGAAATATGGAACGAAATTGCGAATGATCCAAATTCAATGACCAGGCTCGAAGTTTCTCCTAGACCATTGCTATTAAAGGAGGTCGGACGTTAGTGGGAACGAAGAAAAAGGAGTAAAATCAGAATAACACGCGCGATGCTCGAAAGGGATGCCAGTTGCCCGGAAGCCCCATCGCGGTGCAAATTATTCGAATCCTGTACGATTTCCGAAGCCGTATCTGCGATGCTACTACGATCCGTGGCGTCGTTGAATTTATGAAGCGATTGCCACATCGTGCGCCCATCGTGTTTGTCTTGCGTGTGTCTTCCTTTCCTTTCGTTTCCATTTTCAGCCAATCGGGTCGATTTTCTTTTTCTGTTTCTGCCTGCTCCCTCGCACAGGGGAACACACGGTGGCACATATGCACGACAATCGGCCCCGTGGCCAACCGATCCGCCATTTATATTCTATGCTCATAATTATCGACCTTCGATGCCCAATATTACGGATCGACGTTGCGGATCGCATGGCAATGCGCCGAGAAGAATGTTTCGCGGGAAATTTTATCGAGCGATAAAATTCGAGAATACCCGAGAAGTCGAAAAAATTGGTATGTAGCACAGATTCGAGGATTCTAAATTTTTTCCTGACAATGTTTGAGAGTACAGAGATTCTCATCGTGAAAGAATTTTTATTCTCAGTCAGACGTGAAAGGAACATCGAAAATAGTTGTATCACATAGAAAATTGATTCCTGACACGATCAAGGAAAACTATGAAGTTTAACTTATTAATTGGGTCATTTCTTAACTAAAGATTTTTGTAATTATAAAACTGACTGATGATCTACAAATGATATACGATGTTAGAATACAATATTATATTGAGAAGAAAAGTTAAATCGATTTTTTTTGTCTAACAGATTAAAATTCGACGCATTTTTGTAAGTTTTGAAGCTGTAGAGTGAATTCTCTTTTTTCTCTGAACAATGAGGTGCAAAGAATGGACAAGTTCAAAAATTTCAAGAAAATAATGATCACGAGAAAATTGCACGATTTTCTAAAATCACAGATTTTAGTGAAAATTGACTGATAGAATGAAAAATAAAAGCTAAAGCGTATAAACTTTACGACTTAAAATTTTTCCATAACTTGTAATAACGAGAAATCGAATGAGAATTCAAGATAAAGTATATGAATTTTCAGATTCTGAATCTTTTCTTAAATTTGAAAATCATTCAGAACGATCAATGTCAATAGAAAGGGAGTAGTCATTTCCTAAGGAACCATAAAAAAAAAAATTCCAAGATTCCAAACCTTCTCACGGTCTATCAAATAGACAAAAAGCGAGGACACAGCTATTTCGTTTTGATTCATGCGATTTTGGTGGACGTTTTAACAACCAGAATTGGGAATAATTAATTAAGGTTTCGAGACCTTCTGCAGATTCCATGGAATAGCAGCAGCGTTCTATCCTTGGATGATTCACGATACCAGAATGCCGCGCAAACGTGACAGAATTTGACTGGTAGAATCATGGATAGCATGAGAATTTTTGTCGTATGAGACACACTCGGACTAATCCGTGTCATAAAGGAGAGGCACCTTCCCTTCCTTTAATGGCCAACGAATAATAATATTTGAAAAGAATGTTCAGCGACACTCCAGTTCACAAATATAAGAACACCCTTTTGGTTCTATATGAAATGTGACAATTAATTTAAATAACTATCGGGGAAACGATTAATTTATTGAGAACTAGTTTGTTATGATGTTGCAAATCATTAAATTTCATAAAATTATGTGAATCATTTCATCAAAAAGTACATAAAATAATCTAAAGTCTAAAATGATCTAAAATCTAAATTTAACAATGAATAATAAATTAAAAATGCATTTATCTTTAGATATTCTTTTGACATATTTATTCAATGTATTATGCTCATTGAATCTCTCTCTAATAAGTAAACTAATTTTTTTACTATTGATTATAAGATTCTACACTATCTCAAAGGGTTAATGTAACAGTTAGAAAGTTATTGCAAAAGTTGCAATAAGATAATGCTAACTTTATACATTTTGTACAATTTTTACTTCATTTTTCATTATTACTTTTATGATTTACATCGTTTTTTGCGTTAAAGTGATACTACGAGACACTCTGCAAAATTAATCTACAGCCACCTTCAATTATTGCTCATTAATTTAAATTAAAAAGATTCGTTATTATTTTATGCATTTGCAACAATTCAGAACTGTCCAAACACTTGATACAGGCGAGCAACTCCCACAAAGAAGAAGCAAAAAGGAAACCAACGTCGAAACGAAAAGAGAAGAAGAAGAAAGAAAAGAAAGAAACTCCAGCCCCCTTTCCAGACATCAGAAAGTCAGTACGTGCGCCACAAAGCAGATTTCGATTGCAGAGCAGCCCACCATCGGGTTTCATAGAGTGGTACCATGGCGAAACTCGGTAGTATAAGGAAGGAACAGCAAGCAAAGAAGAAGCAAAAGAAGAAGAAGAAAAAAAAGGACGAAGAGGAAGAGAGTCAGAGGAAGGAAGCAACGATCGTAGAAACAAATAGAAAATACTATGTTATACGTATATGCTGAGAGCATTGGCTAAGAAGACGACAACGACGACAATAAGAGGAAAGAAGAAGAAGAAGAAGAAGAAGAAGAAGAAGAAGAAAATTGAGCACGAAAAGAAAGAGCAGAGAAGAAGAAGAGGGTAAAAGAAGAGCGTTTCAAAGTTAGAAAGAGAGAAAAAGAGAGAGAGAGAGAGAGAGAGGTGAAGACGGAGAGAGGAGGAGTGAATAGGGAGGAGGGCAAAGAGGGAACCGGGAGAGTATAGAGGTATATGAGAAAACAATAGAGCTGATTTGCAAACAATAGAATAACGTTAAGAGTCGAGTATTATACGCCGTTGTTACTTCTTGTGCCATAACGCCGGAGAGCATATGCCCATTAATATTCAAAGGCGAAAATAATGTAAACGACACGACAAAAATCGGGGGAATAATTTCAATTCTCCCCGTATGGGATTCCAGCGTGGCGATACACCGAGCCTCCCGGGCCATTTCGTGTCTCCTCTTCTCGGACCACGTATGTAACACATGTATATTTAGCTCGACTCCGCGCACACCGATTGTCGCTGCATCACTATGAGAAAGCCGATGCAAAAGTCGAACCGTTCTCCGTTTTCCTTCGCGAATTTCCTTCCGCGGTAAATGGTAAATGGTAAATAGCAAATGAAGAGTCTCTCATGAACTCTGATCGCGAAAGGGGTGGTTCGCCTTCTGAATTCACGATCACTGATTCGTTGAATCGGAAGCAAGGAATTTGTAACTGTTCTTGAAGTTTGTACACGACGTATGAAAAAGAAACAGAATAAACGACGTGGCAATTTTCAATTATAATCTTTCGCTCTACCCCATTTGATCTTCACTATATGTTAGTTTAAATATTAAACCGCGAGACCTTCGACTTCGTTAATTTCCTATAAATTCCTTCCAATAATATTTTACAGCGGAAAAATTCGTTGAAATAAATTTTGTCATATCAATCTAATTTTCATTGCATGTATATATAGTATGCACTTGTATATATTAAGAATATTAAAATAAATAAAAGTATATATTGTATATCTGCCAAACCTTCAATTTTATCCACATCCTCCGCACTGTTCCCACATTAATTTTTATCGTTGGATAAAACACAATGTTTCTTATTACTAGCATTCCCCATTCAATATATTCAAGGTGTGGTACGAATTTTTGTTCACATATATGCGCGAAGGTTCCTCAGAGATATTCTGCAACCCATTCCAACTTACTGGAATAACGCTTACTATATGAAACTTCTATATGTATATCGAATGTACGTAGGGTGTGTCGGAAGGATGGCGCAGAATGTTAATTGTTCTTTTAGAAAGTTAATTCCTCGCTGTCTGACGTAATTCGTTCTCCGACCAAACCGAACCATTGATGCGTCTCCTTCTTCTTTTTTTTTTCTACTTGACAATATGAACAATTTCATACGTCAGACGTTTTATTAGTCATTGTGGAAATGCAAAATTCACGCGCGTTTGAAACGAAGTTCCTTCCATCGTCGATCAATTTCCAAGCGATCGTTAGCAGCCTACACGCGATAAGATAAACTGAGAATTTTGTTCGAATTTTATAAAGAACGTACGGTGGATGCACGAGAAATAACGTTTATTGAATTAATACTAAGTGCTTGTTCAATAAACAAATATTGTATATTCTTTTGCAACACACTCAATGATGTGGTGTAAAGGATAACGAAAATTTCACAGTCAAAGAAATAATGACCAAACAATATGTTTCTTCAATTTCTTTCCCTTCACTAAATAATTCTACCATTTTCATATAAAAAAGAAATTGAAATACAAAGTCGAAAGACACATTTATATATATTGAAAACATTGGAACTTTTCATTTAATAATTACAAAACTTTATCTACTTTTAAATGTTTTTCCCCTTTGAAGTTTTCTTCGTGCAAATCAGGACAAGAAATATCAAATTTAGGGTATCTTCTTTTCTTTTAAGATTGAGTTGAAAAATAAAATATTGAATATACACTTCAAAAGAAAAAAAAAAAAAAATTTAATATAAACATTAAAAAAAAAAAAAAAAAAAAAAAACTGAATTACCCTCATCGAAGGATATTAAATAGAATTTATAACAAAAATACTATACACATATATAAAAGATAAGATATATACAAAGTATGTGTCAATATTGCTTTGAACCAGTGCAATGTGTAGCTTTATCGTCAGATGAAATCGAATTGCTTCTTTTTTTTTTTTTTCCAAGCGTTTCCAAGCGATTCTACACACATACGTATGCGCAATGTGAATCGAGGGGAGAGGAATCATTGTTCTCTCTTTCTCTCTCTCTCTCTCTCTCTCTCTCTCTCTCTCTCGATTATTTTATGGGAACACGTCTGAACGAATTAAGGTCAAGAATCAGGGACTCTCGGAGATTACGGCAATATGTATATCGAGGGACAAATTATGATTGGTTGGTTCGTGGTTCCAGGAACCCCTGAATTATTCTAGCGTAGCTACGCGTTTCCCGCTGGAATACCAGCGACTTTTACGAGGCATCAAATACGAATGATTCACCGGCTGTCATCCAATGAAACTTCTGTCGCTTTTTTTTTCGTCCATATAATATTTTCCACTACAACGCTTTCTTCGTTCGTTTCATTTGACTTTAAACTCACCAAAATGTTATACAATAATGTACGTAGTCGTTCATAATCTTTTCTTGATTTAGCAATTTTTATCAACTGATCAACTCCGTTAACGAAAATGTAAAGAAGAATGAAAGTTACAAGTATTATTTTCTAAAAATTTATCTTGAAATGAATTGCAGTTTATACCATCTCTCTGTAGTAAATAAATAAATAATATAAATATCAATAAATAACAATAATAAATATCATGACAGAAATAAGTACCGAATATTAATTTTGGCTAACAAAATTGAGAACATCGTGCATTATAAAATAAAATGAATTTGATCACTTCTGAAGCGGTTGAAATAATTCTGCAGAACACAACTTCTTCGAAAATAATGGGAAAAGAAAAATCGAACACAACAGCAAGAATCTTTATATATCCACTCGTAACAGTAAAACGTTTTGATAGATGACAGATTTATACACGGTGCTGGTACAGATCGAATTTAATCCAGGAAGAGTTTCCTCATAACCAGATCTAAAATATGACGGTAAAACGCGAATCATTTCTCCATGGAACCATTTCGATTTCCATTGAAGGTGGTTGGAGAGAAGAAACGAGAACGCTAAGCTAACGATGGAAACGATTTCGCGCGGAGTCAACTCTACATACATCATCGAGTCATCAATGCAGCACGCTGTTACATGTTATTCTTGGATGTAGTTCAATTTCACGGAACAACGAACCGCGACTAACTAGTTTTGTATTGCGAACGCAGCGAAAATTTTCTACGCGAGAAACATTGTAAAAAAATAAAAACTCGACTGCAACTCGATATCTACATCACGAATTCTTTTCCTCTGTCTTTTTTTTTTTAATATTTCTGAATTTTGCGTCTTTGAAAGAAGAAAGAGAAATCTGTCGAGACTAGGTGAAATGATCGATTACCACAAATTACAAAGGAAATAAATCAGGCTCGGATAGAATAAATTCGAATGAAATACTTGTAGAACAATTATTGATTGATATAAAACGATTGTCTTTAGACTGTAGATTTTGATGCGTTTATAATTAATTTTGAAGTACAAAATTAAAAGAATATGTTACGAAAAAATGTCTACTGTATGTACTTATTACGACATACAACATTGTATTAAAATTCTATTTTTTACATTATATTTTCAAAAGATCCACAGTCTAATCATCGTCTAATCAAATGATTTTTCTATAAATTATTCAATTATCTGGCTTTATTAATTTGGCTAAATGAAATAATTTCTCATTTCATTTCGTATTTTATATCGATTATTTCTACGAATAATATCCAACTTCGACGAATTTAACTCAACAATAAAAGAGAAAAGTCAGTTGCACATGACCTATCTCACAGAACCCGAGCCATTTTTATTTCTCAAAACAAAAGTAACAAACCGGCGATAACGATCCTTCGCCTGAAATTGTTATTTCAAATGAAGTTTGCCCGACGCCGGAATGAATTAGTAGAGAGATTTGGTTCACGAGGGAAACGGCAATCAACGTGGTCGAGTCAATTAAGGAAAGCTTTTAAAACCGCGAACAAGATTTCACAGTGAATTAGTTATCTCGGTTGCGTCACCGGGGTCGCCAATAAATCGAGATAATTATTTTCATATAATTGGCACGGCGTGCATGGGATGTTGGCGTTGGTCATTAAAGTGGAAACAAGTTGAACGATATCCAAACCGCTGTAGCAGATGCTCGCGGCATGTTGACAATTCGGTGTCACGTCATCATCAACGAACCTGGTGCCTCCGCGTCCACGAGGCTCTGCTATAATCGATCTACGTCTTACGAGTCACGAGTTTAAGCCCGGTTCACAGCGGCGTGTCACGAATAACATCAAACGAAATTTAATCTAGATTCCTCGCGGATTTATACCGAGCGTAGTACAACGATAAAAATAATCGGTTCTCGTTCTATTGTTTTCTCGATCTTTAGTGCATCGCGTTTATTTCTAGTTGCAATTAGAGTTGCGTGGTGTCGAGCGAATGAAAGATTCCTTTATCGTAGGAATTCGACGAATATTCTGATCTTGTTATTATTTCCTTTCAGAAATTTAATACTTAAGTTTAGAATTTATCGTGTTTCCTCTTGGAAATTTAACAAACACGCTATGACAATATAAAATACTTTTTTGAAATTCTATCAAGTTTCAAAGGAAATTTAGAAGATTCTATGGAAGTATTCTTTAAGAAAAAAGGAATAAAAGAAAATTAAATTTAAAACAGTTTCCGTGAAATCTCAGCAACAAAAAAACATTTCCATTTTGTTCGCAGATATAAGCATACTAAATTTAAAAAATAATTTCGCTACTCGTAAAATTTTAAGGGAAGCTTCAAAGACTCCATTCACTAAAAAAGGAAAAATAAAAAAAAAAGAAAACTAAAGATACCGAATTGAAAAATCAATCCTCCCAATTTCCGCCGCTTTTAAAAAAGGAAATCGAAAAGATTCCATCCGCCAAAAAAAAAAAAAAAAGAAAAAAATTCCACCCTGAAAGTGTCCGCGAGGCGACAACGAGCAACGCACGACGCCGCAAAGGAAAAGGAGGAAAGAGGAAACGAAACAATCCATTTCCGTCGCGCGATGGCGAGAGAGAAGCATTTGGGGGAGGGACAAACACACCGAAACGCTCCGCGGGAGATGAAAGGGACCCTCGTCTAATTAATTTGTTCGACTGACTCACCCTCGACTCTTCAGGTTCCTCCCTCCTCACGTTCTGGAAAAGCACGCTGCCGATCTGAACTTGAAGGTTTTGCTGCAACAACTGCGCCAATTGTGGATTCTGCGACAAAATCGCTGGATTCTGTTGCAATAATTGAGCAAGCGCCGGATTTTGCACTAAAATCTGGCTTAACGGTGTATTTGCCACCGTGTGAAGCGATTGTTGCTGCTGTTGCTGTTGCTGATTTGATTCTTGATGCTGTTGTTGTTGTTGCTGATGCTGATGCTGATGCTGATGATGATGCTGCTGCTGATGCTGTTGCTGCTGCTGCTGTTGAAGGTTCGGAGAATTGGCGTTCGAGGTCTGACAGGACTGTGACAGGTTACTCGGGGGTGGATTGTGTCGCGGTGGACTTTGAGGGGTGTGCGGAGGCGTCGGTGGACTTCCCGGCGCCATTGACGATGCATCCTTCTCTTCTTTCACTTTCACTTTCCCTGCAACAAAAACAGACGTCATTTCGTTAGTTTAAATTTCGAATTAAATGAGAGCTCGAGGGAAACGGGGATTGATTAATTACGAAGAAGTTAAGAGAAAGTTAATTTTAATTGTGACAATTCTGTTACGACAATTTGCGACGAAAGTTTAATTTTATTTGGAAAAATAATAATGAATGAGGTTATTTATTCAGAAGTTTATTTGTTCAAGGAATTTTGCTCCTCGATTAGTTAACCTTACTTCGAAGACTTCTTTGAAAATAGATAGAAACATGTTCATCAACGAAACAAGAAACAAATTATTCTAATTATTCAGTTCAAGAAAAAACTCCTCCAATCCTTGAGACAATCTTTCGAAAAGAAATTTTCGAATTTCAAAGAAAAATCATGGATAACACTTTCCTTCAACTTGGGAAATTTTTTAACAGGGCAAGTTCAGAAATGAACCGAAAGAACGCGATCGAATCGGATTGAACAAATTTCTAGAAGATATTCCATGGAGATCCAAACGTTCTTCTTTCAGCTATCAGACATTGGTTCTTCGACCTGCTTTCGATGACACTTCGAGGAGACTGGCAAGGGCGAGTTGAATTTTCCGAGATTTCGGAAAGGCAAGGTGGGGAACTGGGCTCTGGATTGGTCGAAAGCCGGAATACGGATCAACGAATAGAAACGCGACGACTTCGTGGTGGTAAAAAAGTGACTGAGGGGAAGTTTTTGCCGGTGAAGGCCGAGAGTCGTGAAATTGAGACGTCTCGATACTGAAAAAGCCGCAATCGACTGCGGGAGCAGGTACATCTGCTGATTCCCTAAGCCCCCGATTTTCATACCCCTCCAGATACTTTCAAATTACGTCTAAACGACAGTTTTATGGCATTCATCGAGATATTTTTCTTTTCGTAATTTTGAAATTAATTTCTCTTAGTTCTTTCGCTCATTTAAATTCTTATTTTCCACTTTATTCGTGAAATTCTATGTCTGAAGAATTTTTCGTTGCTTTTTTTCTTTTTGTTATTAAAATTTTGTTTCATATATTGTTTTCTTATTTGTCGAATCTTGTATTGGTATATAATTTATTTTATTAGTAGCACACGTATGATTTTAATGACCATTAGTTGATCAATGAGTTTACGTATTCAGTGTTTGATAAGGAATGTTATAGTTGGTAATATAACTTCAATTCACCTTTCAAAAATTTGTGATTATTCTATTTTAATATCCACTTATATCGTTGTATCGCATATACGATTTGATGTTAGTACAAATAAATGAAATTATTCATTAAAATAATGAAACCGTATAATTGTACAATAAAATAATATTTGATTATTTAATTAATGCCAACATTGAAAAGTCTGTAAAGAACGAATAATACTAAAAGGAACATTGACTAGTTCTTCCTATAATTTATATCTTAACCCAATGATATTTTTAAAGAGTTCCATAGAATTCAATTTTTATAAAAGTTAAAAGTTCTATAGAATTTAATTTTTATAGAATTTAATTTTAGATTATAGAAAGTACAATTCAAATAAATCCGATCAATACACATACGATTTCTACACGTTTCAACGAAAATTGTTTTAAAGATTTGTTGTACAGCACTGCGAGTAAAGTAATAAAATTCTCAAACGAAACATACTGATCCAAATACAACAACAATACCAAGTTAAACTAAGAATTTAAGATCACACATCTATTTCCATCGTCGATTAAAACCGATTAAATTCCCTCAGTTCAGACAATGAACCTCTTTAGAAATTCTCAACTGCTGGCAAGACCAGTTGGCAAAACGCAGCTGACTGATGCCTCATTTTTCTCCAAAGAGAAGACAAACGAGAAAGAGCGCATCCCGAGGAGGGTTTAAATCGACAGAAGGAGTTAGGGCAGCGTTTAATGCCGCGCCGGGTGCGAGAAGTCTGCTCGACTCAGGTAGATGCAACAGGATTTATTCGCATCGGAGAGGAGGAGATATCCATGAGAACATCAAACTAAATCTAGAAAATTTCTACCTGCAGCTTTCGACCTGGCCAGTCGATTTCGTGGCCGCGAAACGTGCAAGGAGGTGAACCAGGTGAAAGGGGGGAAAAAGAGAAAAGAAAAAAAAAAAGGAGGAAAGAGACTCGAGGAGACTCGAAATTTCTGAAAAGGGGCTTTAAAATTGCCTGAGGCCCCCCTCTGCTCGATTCGATGACGTCTATCGAAATTACGCAACCCCTTAAGCTTCGTATATCCCTTCCTTCGATCCTTTTCATATCTACGAGTGTAGAGATTTTCCTTTTTCTACCATTTTCACCGCGGGACGATCCTACTACCGAGTCGTCGTTTAACGAGGCGGATATGCAGCTCCGTCGTCGACGTCGATGAAAAATGACTATTCTCCGAGATAATTTAGGAGACGACCGGCGCGGACGTGTGGGAAAATACTTCTGGAACATTATTTTTAGGGTCCTGTTGGATTGCTATTTCGCTTTTTTAAACGAGAGAAGCGGTGTTCTGGAAGTCTCTTTTTTTTTTTTTTTTTTAAATCAAATAAATGATAAGAGCAAGCTTATTATTGATTACACTAGATAAAGTAATTTTCTATTTTGGTTCTGCACTTCTTTAGTTACGTTTATGAAAATTTTAAACGGTTTACTGTATTACTATACTGATCATAAACTCGTAACATACAAATTTATACGAAAAGTTTTCGTGCAAATTCACAATTTAAAAAAATACAAACCACTAGATAGAATGTTGTTTTACATAATTGTACAGTTTTGCACTTAAAAATTTCCTATGAATCGTATGAATCTATCCCGTGAATATTTCGCCACTTAAATTCGACTTAAATTTTATAAATTCTAAAGAAATTAAAGTACCAGTATCGTTGGTCTTTAATGGGTCAAGGATCGTGGAATTTTTAATGATCAAACAAAAACGCGCTACTTATTAATATTTGGATCTCAGGAAAGGGAAAGAAAAGGAAGAAAGGGAAAGAGAGATACAAGGTGTACGTTGCAGTTGTAGGCGATAAAAAAGGAGCGACATGAAATGATTTCGTACACGTTTCAACGGTAAATGGATTTCTACGAGGGGATACTTGTGAAGGATCGCATGCACCTTCGCGTTATGCTTGTATCCCGAGCCGGATCCTTAAATTGACTCGATTTTTAAGGTCCAACCCGAAGAGGAGGCTGCACCGCGGGGATCCTGTGTTTCTTTTCCATTCGCGACGTTCTCCCTTTCATCTTTGCTCCACATCGTCTTGGTCGGCCGATTGATAAAAATCAAGCGAGAGGGAGAAGGGGGGAAAAAAGAAAAGAGGAAATAGAACGGCGCAGAAAAATGACAAAGGGGGTTGAAGGGTGGTGGTGATATCGGAACGTCCGAGAAAATAATTGACGCAGTTAACCAGCTAGGAAGAAGATTCATAAATTAAAACGTCTCATATACGCTTGAAGGAAGAAACATGCTTCTACACTGTACGATAGTTTGTGAGTTTTATTGCGCGTGTACGACGACTTTCAAGACGGAAGATATCAACAGGCAGTTTAACAGAATGTGAAATAAAAATTGAAATGAAATGTGTAATTATTTTTTTGTATGAATTTGTTTCACTATATTTACAGTATTTTATTACATACCTGTTGTTGCATTGTCTAGAAATTATTCGTTTGATCTTGTACATAAGAAGAAACAGTTTTAAAACATGTCACAAGATACACCGTTTAAAATCGATTCTTGCATGGCCTGTACAATATTTGAAAAATATTTGACTATATATTCTCTGATTAGAGGTGTCTATCGAATATTAATTTCAATAATTTCACGGTATCGAAGCCTAACTCCTCGAATCGAAACATCCCTCTACAACAAACGCGGAACGAACAACCGTGGCGATGACATTCGACCCGATGCACGGAGGAGAAGAAGAAAAAAAAAAAAAAAAATCACGAAAAATCTTCCGTATCATGTGGACCCATTTTTACGAGATACTTAAGCCTTTAAACGAGAATCTGGCTCTCCGATTTCCGAATCCGGCATAGAGAAATCGGTTAACCCCCGGGGATCGACACGTCCGAGGGTCGCGCGATTTTTCTCAGGGGTTAAATCGACCGTGGCCTCCAAAAACTCGCGTTTTTTTTTTCTTTTTTTTTTCCCTCCACTCCACGAGCTCGCAGGTAGCTACAGCTACCTGCACACGCGCGTACGTCCGCCAGTAACCCGGAAAAGAATCCAAGTAAGGGGAGAAAAAAAAAAGAAAGAAACGGAGGAAAAAAAGGTGAAATAAAATAAAAGACAGAGGGGAGGTGAACCTCAGACGGGAAGGAGAAAGAAAAAAAAAAAAAAAAACGAGGAGAGATTACGCAAGGAACCTCGGAAGGGGGAAGAAAAACACGCAGCAATCTCTCACCCCTGGAATCTCTCCCTCGTTCTCTTCCCTCCCTGTCTCTTTCTCGGCCTCTGTCGCGCTCCGAGAGGCGCAGGGGGGTAAGAAAACAGGGTAAAAGTGAGTTAATAGTCGGTAAAACGGTATTCACCCGGTGACCCGACGGGGTTGCGAGCCCTGAACCTTTCTCCTACTTCCTTCTCTTTTCTCACTACCGTCAAGTTCCTCTCTTCCGGAAAAGGGGTCGAAAAACGGGACACGCACAGGATGGGGATGAAAAGGGATCATCGTTCCTTCTTTTTTCATTCTCGTTTTCTTTTCTTTTCTTTTTTTTTTTTTTTTCTTTTTTTCTTCTTTCGTAACAGGGGAATGGAAAACCGAGACACGAGACACTCCTTTCGCTGAGAAATCTGAGTAATCGTTCCTGGGTACCATCGTCGAGCATCGTCGCGAGGGACTTTGGGTATTTTTGTGATTTTTCTTTTATAGGGAAACTCTCGGATAGCAGCGTGAGAGAAAATTTTCAGAAATTCGCGATTATCGGTTAATATGTCGGTAGTATACGGATACCTATCTGTGTTAATCTAGCAGCAGCGACTTGGTAAAATATTGGTACAGGCCTCTTCTTCAGAATCTAACGATTCTTTCTTTAATATTTTCTATATCCCTTCTTGTATTATATCTTATATAGCTCTTTGTAAGAACATGTTGCGTTGAAATATCGTAGAATTTTATTAGCGTTGGTAAAATTATCATGGCTTTATTGGTAAAATAATATAGTATAAGAGAATGTATATAGAAGTTACAAAATTTAACGAAAGTTGTAGAAGCATTTGAATAGTAAATTTATTTATTTTATTAATAAATGTTTAATAGTAACGCTGGAATGTGTTTAGGATTACTATTCATCCCTTGTAATAATTTTTTTATTAAATATTTTATAAGTTCATTCACAGACTGATTTTCAATTTCACCAATGCAATTGCTAACGAAATATCAACGAAACATTAGTGGAATTTCAAGATTGAGATTACTTTTATGAACGCAGAATAAAATGAATGAAAAAGAAAATGTTTCAGAATTTCTACATCATTCATCTCTTTTTTTTTTTTTTTTTCATTTGAATTATGAGTTCTCAAAAATATCGATAATTATAAACTTTGCAATTTCTACCCAAATTTAAGAGCAACACCAAGCTTTCAAATATATCGTCTCACTGCATCTTTTCACACTCTCTCTCTCTCTCGGTTCAACGACACGCATTTCACGCCGACAGTTCCCAATTCTCAAAATACAAACCAGACCATCGATATTTTTCCCGGAATCGGTCAGTTTCGTCGGTCAGACGGCCAAAAATGTCTCAATCGCGTCGATACTTCCACTTGTTAGATCGCCAAGATACCAAGTGCGTGTTATATCCCTCCCGAGCCGCGACTTTTGCGTGTCTCGGGAGGAGCGAGCAGGAAGGAAAAGGAGGAGAGGACGCGAGAGGACCGATAAACAGGGTCGTGGAATTTTATGCGACGCATTCCAGGAACGCGTGAAATCGTCCGCGCGTCGATGACTCGCGCGGAAAACGATCGTTGCCCGGCGCGGTTAATATCGCAATTAGCGATAAGTCCGGGGCGATCTCTGTCGGGGCCCAGAGCCACTCCGTTTTACGAGGAATCGTCGTCGTTATTCGTGATTTAGGTATTTGAAACGCGCCGGGACGTCGGATTACGAGTCCTCTCGGCTTTCTTGTTTCCCATTAGAATCGAATTTCGTGCGTATCGTCGTGTAATGAAACACGCGAGCGTTTATAGTGTTCCTCGCGTTACGCATGCCTAACGTGCATACGTGGAAATCGCGCGGCACGGATTTCGCGATCGACTCGGCTCGTCCACATACAACAGGACTGTGCACGTCGCCACGTTGTGTTGGAGAAGTCTCCACTTCCCACGGAGAGTCTTCGATTTACTGTTCACACGCTTTATTACGCTCACGTTCGTTCACCCTTTCCGTACGTTCTCTCGTGAGCTGATATCGCGTTCACCTCTCCGTTTTCGTTCAATTTTTCCATAGAGAGACAAGCAGCGAGAACGATGGATTTGATGGTTTCAGTTTTCTCAACTTTCTCTTGGAATTATTCGCTTGACGATTTAGGATTTTTGATTTTCCTTTTTTTTTTTTTTAAGTTCTTCTTGAGAGACAAGAGTTGCATATCAAAAGAATGACATAATTATTACGATTGTTGTTGGTGAGTTATTTATTTTTATGCGCCTTTAATTTTTAATTTTCAATTTTAATTCTGTGCTGGAGCAGATGAAAAATATATTAAAGTATATTGTTCTTGCTTTTCTAAATTTTTCTTATTATTCTGCCTCTTTTGTATTGTATTGCTTCATTTTAAATACAATCACATTCGAACATACAATTACACGAATTTATCTTTACGATCAAATACAGAGAATCATACAATTTCCGAATGATTTTGCACTAAAATTATTAAATAATTTAAACGTGGCTTCTAAAACATTTTATTAAATTACTTTGATACGTGTACGACAAATCTATCCAATAATAGTTGAACACAAAAACATATTCTGAATTTCTTTGATGCGTTGAAAAATAGATAGAGATACATTTTTTTCCGACGTGGTGGGAGATTTTTTAAAAATTTCGAACGCCTTCAAGCTGCAAGTTTTCGAGACACGGCGCGAGGAGGAGAACCGGCTGTGAGAGGGCTTTAATGACGGCAGCTCGATTCGCCTCGGTCGATATATCGTCGTCGGCGATGACGAGCCGATGGAGAATCGACGATTTATGAAGGAGATTCGTCCGAGTCGGACTTTTCCATCGCGATCCTCGCGGCCCTCGTGTGTAACTCTTTGATGGATCGAGTCTTTTATCGCGCGACCTTGAACCCTCAACAGGTGTCGGTTGCCAGCCACCTCGAATCGATTTTCATTTTTCCTAGCCGCGAAATTATTGGATTATATCCCCCTCGGCTTTCGCCTACAAATGAACCGTCCATTAAGGCGTTCTACAACTTCTCCGCGCGCTATTTCAAGTCATGCTCCATCTTCGTGTTCTGATCTTCCTCAGTGGAGAAACTGGGAAAATCCATCAAACGTCGAGGCAGACGAAACGGACGGAATTTTCGACAAAGTTTTGTCGCAGATGGAATTAATGAAATTTCGACTTAAAGCAATTAAAGTCTTTCTTCAGTCGATCGATGTTGGCAATTCTTTTTTTCATTTTTCGTGTTTGTGTATTTTTAATTTCGACATTCGTAGATAAAATTGTTATATTGAACGAAAGTCAAAAAGACGAAAGTATTATTATTAAAAAAAAAGAAAAAATTGCCCACAACGAAATTTAGCGAATTATCGCGACTCATCGGACGACTAAATACTAGAAACTCCATCCCCCCAGTGAGAAATTCAACCACCACCGAGAAAACAGAGCCACGAGGTTCTCGGTTTCGCGCGATGCCGATCTCGCGCCGCTCTCTCGCAGAAAAATCGCCACGGGGAGCGAACGTGCGTTCGAATTAATGAGCCATCTGCGTAATTTTTTAAGCGCTCGGGCCTCCGCACGGCCCTTACGAAAAACGAGGATTCATCGCTTGGCTCCGGTGTAACGTTTCCCAAATTTTAATATTTGACCCTAACTCTTTCTTCCTCCTTCCTGAGAGAAGTTAGAAGACACGTCAGAGACGATGGATAAAAGGGAGAAGACTAAGAGGAGAACGAATAGAAGGAAAGAGACGAATGTTGCGTTTCAAGGGGAGCGGATAGAATGCGCGAAGGTAAGAAACGAAGAGAAAAGGGGGAGAGAGAGAGAGAGAGAGAGCTGGAGGGCAAGATAAAGACCGAAGGGCCCCGCGGGGCCCATTTTTAACACCTAACAGAAGTCAAGATGCCCGGCCGTGATTAGCGTTCCGCCGGGCCACGGATGGGGCCCCGGACATTATCCTGTGAGAAATTGGCGGCCGTTCGTTCCTTTGTTCCAGGCGATTTTTTATTGACTCAAATTCTGAAAAAAACACCCGGGTGGAAGGCGAGCGGGGCTAGCGGACAAGGCAACAGCCCGAGCCGTGCTTGGGCAAATTTTATTCGAAATAAAGATGAAAAACAATATACATGATTTGAAATGACGAATCATTTCCACCAATTTCTCGATTTCATTTCTTTCGAAACTATACGCGAGAGAAGTAACAGTATCTTGATCAAAGTGAAATTATTATCAAATCAAGCCATTCGCGAATAAGTTACGAGTTAATTTTTGTATGTAATGTTAATGTCTAGTGGTAGATTCGTTCATTCTCGGACGTTCATACAACCGAATTTAACAATAACAGACTAAGAAACTACTTGAGAAATAGAAATTTACATAACCGATGTAAGCGAACTGATGTAATTATTTAACAACGAAGTGATTTAACTCGAATATTTCAAACGTATAATTCAAACAATGCCCGAGTCCAATTTCGAACAACACCCATCTATAATAAGATAATATATCATTCAATTCATCACTTTTAAAGTACGTTATCTGAATAATGCTCGAGCCCGCGGTACACGGGAGAAACGATGGAGGAAATTGGGTGGGGGCACCGGAGAACAGAGATACGCCGGTTTAGAATCCCGCGGTGTGTTCACGAAACCGCGCCCGTGTGTGGGAGGCGAACGTCCACCAGGATCAGCGGCGGAGAGATAGAAGAGAGGAGAGAAATATAAAGACGGAAAGACACCACGTAGCTCAGGGGGCACAGAGGGGTGAGTGGGGTGGAGAGTGAAGAGGGAGAGAGAGAGAGAGAGAGAGAGAGAGAGAGAGAGAGAGAGAGAAAAAGAAGGGGCAGCGAACAACTGGCCACGGTCGAAGCCAGAGCTGCGCTCATTTTTTCTCGCGACCGAACCCGAAAACCCTTTTATGCCCACCCAAGATTAATTATCCGCCGTACTCGAAAAATGAAACGGCCATGAACAAAGAGGTGCCGCGGCACCGGGAAACGCAACCTCTGTCCTCCCCCTCGTTTCGGAGGGTTCGCTGCTGCCCGCTCGATACGCGTTATTAAATTTCGAGAGTGAAACGATTTTTGGTTAATTATTGGAGGAGACTCCGAGTCACCGAGGTGTTTATTAAGACGTGCAGCGGATCATTTGGATGATGAAAAGTCTGAAGTCTGGAATTGTTATTGCTATACGGATTTTATGTTTAATAAAATTTGGAAAAGGAAATTTGAAAGGGGAAATTCTTATGTCGTTGCACTTTAAGTACTTCATACGCAGTTACGTTTCTTGTATATTTTCACGTCTTTAAAATGCTCATAAATACATAAAAATCCGTAGTACAGTTACCACTTGTGACAGTAATTTGTTACAGATACATCAACGAAAGTAAATTCATTTAGCCAGCAATCTCATTGATTGGAATATTTCCAACAATCGTACGCGGAATATGGTCGTTTCACATTACAACTTATCTCGCCGGAGGGAATAAGTAGAAGAACGATTCTCGCGCCTGGAAGGTTAGGGTTTCTGCGTTTTAAATTCATTTCGAGAGTGTCATATTGTTTGGCAAAAGGTGCAGATGAAAGAAAGAGAGAGGCACAGAGAGAAAAGAAGGGAGACTTATTGTCGTGGCACGTTTTCCATACGCGAAACAGCTTTATGGGGGTCGCCACGGAATTTCAGAACCCTCTCCCCCCACCCATTAAACCTTACGTCGCAAGGGCCCCCACCGAGTCGAATTTCCGGCATTAATTCGACATTATGCGATATTCAAATCGGGCCCCGTGGAATTTTTCGGTCTAACGAGATCCTACCCCCTTTTTCCTTAACCCCCTTTCTGTCCACGCCCGCCGGCTGCGTTTTGCCTGCACAGCAAGGTCACAGCAGCCGTCCACGCCGATGAGAAAACAGCGGATCACGTTCATTTCGTGTTGTATGGATATCGATTATAAATTCTACCTCATTCGCAACAAATTACCATACACTTCAATCTCTTGAAGCTTTATGAGCTTCGTGGAATTTAAGTGAAAGATACTGAGCGGCGAAAGAATATCAAGAGAACTGGAATCTCTATTTTACGTTCATGACACTGAATAATAAAATTTGACAATGTATATTGATTGATTGTGACGATGGTCCTCGATTGAAATTAAAGATCTTCTTGTTTAATTACAACATGAATTTCAATGTTCGTGAAATATGATTCATAACTGACATACATAAAAACATATAAAGCGTAGCAAGTATTTCGTGTTTTTTAAGGCTGATTTTATGAATCATGACCATCGTATAATAGAACACGTTTATTCAAAATATTGTTTCACGAAAAATCCGGCCTGCTTAATAATCCTCAGGGGCCCTGATTTGGGTTCCTCGGGCCCCTTGTCCAGGCTTTTCTGCTTTTTTCTAGAGCAACGTGGGAGGGGGGGGGGGGGTGGCGAGCCCCGTCGTCGTCCCCGTTCTGCTCTTATTTTATCCGAGGTCGGGTCCCATCCGCGCGCGCACGCGCGCGCGCGTCCTTTCTTTTTGCTTGACATAATTTAAAATTTATGAGTTCGAGAATCGGTTATGCGCGGCCTCCGCTTGCTCGGCTCACTTTTACCATCTACCATCCCCCCCCCCCATGCACGTCCCTGCCACCCCATTGCCACCCCCGTCGAACCCAGCCCGAACGTTTCGCCCGGCAGAATTTGAATATTAAGATTAGACTAGCTTCAATGCCCGTTCCACTCAGTATTCGGCTCGAATGCCGATACGCCGTGAATTCCTCGCGAAAACGTTTTCATAAATTGCCTATCCACGTCGCTCGTTCTCTCCACGACCTTATTTGCACACGATTCGACACTTGGTGAACGAGTGCTGACTCTTTCGGTAACACACGAGTTCGAGAGTCGTGAACTCTCGAACACTGAAACTACGCGGGACTTTCGAGAATGAATCGTCAGTTTCTATTTTAGAGCAATTGTTCGTGTTGGAAACTGAGAGAGATTTAACACAAGTTACTTTTCTTCAGCATAGAAGATACAGTAAGATCATCTGATTCAATTTTATTAATTTGAAGATGAGCATGGAATTCATTTAGAGCTGAGAAGAATTAAAAGAAACTCAGCGCGTGGTCTCGTTTTTAATAAACCAATTAAATTTGGAAATTGAAAATTTCTGAATAAATTATTTTAGAGCTGACAGAAGACACTCTTCTCAAGAAAATTCAAGATTTTCAAGAATAAATTATTTCAGAAGTAAGGGAATCGTCTATTTAATAGTACTTCTTTATGGAAATTTGAAAAAAATATTCAGTACTGACTGACTGACGTACTGACCATTATGCAAATTGACTGTCGAATCACGGATTCGTGGAAAAGTGGAGACTTTTTAAGGCGAAGATTAGTTGTGGCCACCGGAAAGAGACAAGTTCATTAAGATGGGTCGAAACCACGAACATCGTATTAAGTTGACAAACTGGTTTTCGCGAGTCCTGCATCATTCTACGTATCGAGATCAAATAACAGACCTCTGTGACTTTGTGTGCCCCTTAACCCTTCATTTGAACATGTCTCGAAATTTCTTTACAGTCTACAAATCCTCGACGCTCGATTCAACATTCTCTTCCATTCAATTTTTCCAGCAATATGAACAGAGAGTTCTCCGAATTTTCATACGTTCATAAGAAATTTGAACGTGCAAAAATATCTATCATACATGTAACATGTAAAATATTTATATACGTAGTAGATAAAGCAATTTTCTATTTTTTTAATTATATTTATAAAAAGTCTCAAAAATATTCGCGGTCTTATAACGTAATAAATAAATATATATAATTATAATGTAATAAAGGATGAACCGCAAGCTCGACTGCAACGAGTACACATTATAAATGAGAAACGTTATAACGTACAACTATCGTTTACAATTGAAACAGTACTTGTTTCATTTCATAACATTACGTCTTAAAATTGTATGGATAATTATCATCGACGAAGAAAGAAATGTCAGTGCGTGCGTTTCTAGAAAAAAAAAAAATGTTCACCCACGCGATCACCCACGTGTGAAAAGCGAACGATCAATTTCGATAGAGGGGAAAAAAGAAGAAGGAAAAAACGAAGACCCAGAAAGCTCGAGCGCCGCGTTAACCTTATCCGGACTGACCGTGCTAATTCTAGCGAGCTCTAGAAAATGATATAGAAAGGATCGGGAGGAGGCGGCCGATTTAAATATAATCGGTGATCCCATTGTTTCCGTTCGATTCTAAAACCGTGACGCGTGACCGCTAATTTGCCAATTGCCTGTAATAAATAGTTGGCAAATGCCTGGCGAAATTTTGTGCAATCGCCAAGTAAAGAAAAAAAACCGTGTCGCGCGTGACATTGTCAACGTTCTTACACGAATGCACGAAGAAATCTTCTCTCGCTCTCTTAATCGATCTGAAAATGAATAAACAGCAACCTCGCTGAAACTAACTGTACCAGGCTTGGACACGTAACGAACTAATTTACTATTCTCGTTTAAAGAAGTAACTTTGTCTTGAGAGAAAATCAAATAGTCGGTTCGTGTTAATTGAAACAAAGTAACAAAATAGTTCTAGCGGAAGGTGAAGCTTCAGTAGAACAAGAAAGCAATTGAGAAACTTGCTTGTAGAAACAAACGAAATAAATTATTTTACTGGATGAGCAAATAACGTAATCATTTCGTTGCATTGACTTGTTCAAATAAACTGACGTAGGATTATTTTCAGATAAGACGACACGCCGTTTAAATAATCATTTCTCAATTATTTTATTCGAACGATGCCCAAGAGCTTGCTCGAAGGTATTTGAGAAACAAAAGAAAAATTCATCTTTCATTTTGCACTTGTAACTCTTCATTTCTTGTAATCCTTTGAAGAAAAATTCGTAGTTTCTCTTGACAGTCAAATAATCTAGGGGACAATCAGTTTCACGTTCAAATGAACTAACGCGTACTTACTTGAAATAACATGTAGCGAGGTGAAATGACGATACTACTCGGTTCATTCGTTCTCGAAACATATATTTGTACGATATGTACGTAGTCGAAAGACTACGACTGGCCATGTGTTTCTGAGTCTAGCACGCAACGTACTGCCACGACAAGGGTCGCGAGACACGCCTGCGTCCATGTTTCTCCCCTTTTCGTCTGTGTCTCGGGCGAAATTCAGCCAAAGAAACGCGTCGCTTCAATCCGGAGTGATTCGTAATTACCGGCCGTATCAACAAACACAGAAACGGGGATTTTATCCTTGGCAACGGCTTTCGACGGAATACTGGGAAAATATACAATGCTAACGTCGCAATGACGTTCTAGCGTGTACGAGGGAAGTGAGCGAGATTATTTCAATATTCTTAGAATTTGATTGCGCGTACACGTCGTGGAAATACGTTCACACTCGTTGATTACGAGCGTTGAACAATTTGCAACGCGAAGCAGAATATTCTGTTGCTCGGAAGAATATAAAAAAAACTTTCGATCCACTTTTGTCTTTTGTCGTTACTCAGGCGCACAGTTTAATATTCGGCGCGTTAAAAATTAAAGTCGCACGATTCAACGTGCATTCGTGGTTTTATCTGTTAAATGGAATAATGCTCATTAAAAAGAAGTATTATGTATTTCGTATGTAAATTTTTGTTTGCAGATTCATGATGACATAATTAGAAGCTGTAACGTATGGAGAACTACCCTATTATAGAACTTTTCTCACCAGCCGTCATATAATTGAACAACGAGATTCTTTTCTGAAAAATAAATTAGAGAACTAAAATTAGAAAGTTTGGAAACAAATTGTTCATACAAATGATGCTCGCTAATTTCCTTTGTTCTATCCTCTATCTATAATAAAGTTTACACTATTATGATATTAAATAAAAATAGTACCAGTTGACAAGTAGTAATTCTTAGTTGCTGCAATGCATCATGCAGAAAATAATGTAAGATAAAATGTACAGTATTCGGAATATACCTCCAAATACTATAAAATGTTGTAATGTACTATATACAAAAGACACACGTCCACACGTGTAAAAGCTTACCAAGCTTCCCTGCCTCCCGTCATCCACTTCCTACCACCCTCATCAAACAAAAGGAATAAAAAGAATTTAAAAATCAAAATCAACGACAATATTCTACAATATCCCACATATCCATCTAAAGACCACCGTCAGAAAAACTCTCGAGAGTCTAGCTCTCTCTTTCCAACCCGAAGGTTGCGCAAACACTTCCCCTGATCCGGGTCCGACAACGCACAAGGGTTAACATTACTCATCCAGAAGCATCGCAGTGCCTCGCGCACTATGTCCTCTCCTCCTCTCTGCATTAACATTATCTATCAAAGAGGCACGACACAACCGCCGAGCGAAACGAAGGAAGACGTACCATACGTAGAGAAGAAGGAGCCGCAAGAAGAAGCGTCAGGTTGCCTTTGCTGCTACGCACGCATACCATAACGTTTCCCCGAAAAAAAGGGGGCAGAAGCTACGTCGAAATCCTCCGTCGTTGCTGTCGTTGTCCTCCTATAGAACGAGGATCAGAAAACGAAGACAGAGAGAGAGAGAGAGAGGGGGAGAGAGAGGAGGTAAAGAGAGAAAGAGCTAAGCAAAGATTCTCCTCGGCTAGGAATGCCTGCTGATGGATTGGTCATCCGTGATTAATTTGACAAGCTGACTTTCTGGTTTTCGGAGACTGACAAGGGGCAGCCAGGGGCCTCCGCGCCGCGGGGCCTAATGGGTCCTTTCTCTCTTTCTCTAACGTCAGACGTGTCCAGGTCCTGGCTATCTCGGGCCACGAATCGATGAGTCCGCCAGTGGGATTGTTTGAAAAATTAATCGACCCTCCGCTTGGCCCTCCGTGGTAACGCTAATGGACACACCATGGTCGTCTTTTCTTCTATCGGTTATGAAGCCCCGTTTCACCCATCGGATAACGACGATCGCGCTTCCCCTCTTCTCTTTCTCTCTCTTTCTGTGGACTCGTCAGAAATGTCGCATACAGTTCATCTGACTGTTCTCTTTCTTTATCAGGTTGGTGTATATGTGAAACGTTGCTCTTCGAATCGTAATTCTGGCCGTGCGTGGATTCTTCAAGATGTGCATTTAATTGAACCAATTACCGTGGTCTTTTTATTTGATAAATTTATGAAAAACCCAAGGGGCTGCCATTATTTAGTTTATTAGATAGTCTGTTGGTTTAAGTAACTTGAAAATCAAATACTCGTTTCAAACGTCAATTTATGATAAATAATATTCGTGTTAATCTCTGTTACACCAAATGAAAGATGACGATCTATTTAATGAAACAGAATATGTGTGTTACTCCTGCTGTAAAGTTAAAAAATTCTTAGAACACAATTGTTACAGTATTTTTCACTTGCAGTTTCCTTTAAAATTGATCTAAAAATTGTCCAGATTGGACGGAGGATATCTTCAATCTTCTCTAAATGCTGAATGTTTCTAACAAATATCACAGGACTTGACCAATGAACAAAGTTCCCACATTTTTATTATAAATCTTCTTAACACGATTCACAACAAATTTCTTCCTCTTTAATGCAGTTCAAAGTTGACAATTCGCATTCACGTGCACAATATTACAATTGAAATCTTCGATCATTTTTTGGTGCATTTTTCATCTTTGTATTTTCCAACACAAATTTTTTTATATAAACAATAATTCGTTCGCTCTCTTATTTTTCGATTTTTCGTACAACAATGCCACAGATCAAAGTTCCAAGTCACATAAAAATCTCGCTCGAATTTGATATTCATTCATGATGTTTTTATCACGCTGAAACGATCGAGAGACCAGTCCGATAGACGAGCCCGATAAATATCTCGTTCAACTTTCGATCGCAAAAATTCCGAATAATTCTACAGGCTCGCGAAACCGGCCAACAATCTGATATTCTCGTTCCGTCCCCGGTTTACATGGTTCGTGGCGATCTTCCACCGCATTTTTCTCCAGATCTTATCCGACGAAACTCCACCTCGTCTTTTGTATACGACTCGCGTTTCCACGCGTTCGACTCGTGCGAATTCCCGCGTAAATCAGTGAAGCGCGGCCGGGACAGGTTTCCTCTAGATCGTCGATAGATCGACTCGCGATAGAGAGAGTTACTTGATTTTCGCGTGAAACGCCAGGCTAAACACCTCTCTCACTCTCTCTCTCTCTCTCTCTCGATCCTTATCTGCTTGCTCGACGCGAGTACACCTCCGATCGATCGTCCGAGATTATGTTATCACGGATTCGACGGAAACGAAACGGTGTTTCACACGTGATTTACGTGATCAAAAGAGTGAAACGTACAACGTGTTACGCCAAAATTCGAGTTTGAAGGATTAATATTGTTAATCTTGCAATTACAAGAAATATATGTTTGATTCTTTTTATGTTTATGTTAGAATACAGAAATTAATTTTGAATAAGCTTGGCTTTGTTCTTGGCTCATTTCGATTATTATTCCAAATAATTGACCATTGTTCTTCGAATTTCCAATTTTCAAATTTTTATGTCTAAATCGCTATTGAACCAACATCTTTAACTACAAATGAAAGAGAATATACCGCGTCTTTTAATAATCTTCACCGTGTTTTATAAATCTGACGATTTGTACTTTACGAAATTCAATGCAATTCTCTCCTGAATAGAAATGTTTTAGAGTGTCTCGATCACTCTAAAACTTCAATACGAAACTTTCCGCAAGATGAATTTTTCACCTTTACTGTCAATTATGTAAATATAATCAAATAAATATATCTCTATATATTGCACTACTCTGAAACAAAAGCAGAGAGAGCAAAATCAGATTGCACGGTTTTATCTTTGATCCGTTTCCTTGTATCCGTGTAAAGAGACGTAAAATCCACTAAAGAGGAAACCGGTATTCGTGGAGATAAAGCGGTGCCGCGTGTCTCGATCAGTAGGTGCAAAGAGGCGGCTGTAAAATTCATGCTTCGCGATCCTTGGAGGGGAAAAAAGGAACCGACATCGCGGAAATAAGGCAATCAAAACGATTTTCGCGTGTCACGAAATTAACACGTCTCGTGTCTCTTCAACGTACTCGTACGTACGTACTCGCGTTCTCGATTTATTTTTAATTCGATGGTTTAGCCACTTTGATCTCGTTCGTTCAAAACGGACGAGAACTGACAGTTTACGTGCTCGCATGCTTTTTGTCGCACTTGAATTCATTTTGCTCTGTACACAGTCAGTATGTTTAAACGTTCGTGTAATTTAGAATCATTTAATTTAATTGATTTAATTTATTTAAACGCGCGAAGGAATACATTGAAATAAACAACGAGAAGAACAAGTTAATTGAGAGAGTGAAATTTTCTCAGAGAAAAATTATTTTAATTTCTTTCTTCCACAATTGTTTATAAAATTTAAAAGATTTTAAAAATCAATACTCTGCACGAATCTCAAAAGAATTGTTATTGCCATTGTTGTCACTGTGTTTCATCACGCGCGTGAACTTCAAATTTTATTATAAATTTCAGAACGAAGCTCAACGAGTCGAAACGAGTACGCGAGAAGAGAGAAGATTTCGTGGAGGAGCAATAAAAATATTTACATCGCGTTTCGAGTGACAACGTGGAGGAGCGATCGACGCTGGACCGGAATTAAACAAATAATCACCCTCCGATGCTGGAACCAGGAGAATCCGTTATGGCGCGAAAGTGCGCCCCGCGTAAAAAGGATCCCATTGAATTCTAAATTTAAACGAATGTCCGAGTGTCAGCGGGCTGACGGGCAAAATAAACAAGATGCCGGCTGGAGTAAGAGTAAAAAGAGGAGAAAAACCGAGAGAGCCGGGAATATCGTAGGGGGTGAAAAACTCTCGGAGCACGGTCTGATATTCGTTTTCATCTTTCATCGTTCAACGCCCATTGACCTCGACGATCGTGTTAATTTCTCAGTAGAGAAAAAGAACAACGAACTCTGAGGGAGGGACTCTCACTTTTTCCCTCGTTTTATGGAAAGCTATTAACTTGGCAAAACGTTCGAGTCGAAGTTGGAATTGAGATACTTTTGATCGAGGATCTTGGACGAAGAAGAAGAAGAAGAAGAATAAAATAAGAAAATCGTGAAGTTTGTGGATTTTCAATGATCCAGGAATGAAGATTGATCAATTTTTAATGCATTCGTTTATTCTTTCACTTGAAACGAACACGATGTCGAGTATTGTACTGGAGAATATAACATTTCGTACAACGATTTTCTTTTAATTTATAGATTTATTTATTTGAAATTATTGATATTGTAATTTAAAATTCGTATTAATGAAATTTAATTTGGAATAAAAATCAAATTATTATTCAATATCAGATATCTCGACAAATAGTGAATGAAAATTCAATCACGACGAATAAAGTTAAATTAAAGTAGAAATCAAATTATTAATCGTAATTCTCAAGCCCTCTTAATTTCGTCGTCATTTTGTTATCAGAAGGTTAAGACCTACTACGTAAATTGGCAGTAATTCCACGAAACACGCAAAATTCTCGCACGACGCACACGAAGGGAAATAATTTGACCAGAAACGACCGTGTCATCGTCAACAAGGCTTCACGGATCTCTTCTCCGACTGGTGTCTGACTCAGAACTTAATTGACGAACAAAAAAAGAAGATCCAATTGACCCGGAAGCGGACATCGCCAATAGACTCGGCCAGAAGACGAATCACATAATTCTCTCTGTCTCTTTCTCTCTGTGTGTTGAAAACGTTATTCGATTTTTCCATAAAGAGAATCGTAAACGTTATCGAGCATGTGACGAAGAAAAGCAGAGGAGATGCAAATGTATATGTGCGTGTATACAAGAAGAAGACCTCACGTGTTCAACAGAAGCAGGTCTAGTTCGGAACATGGCTCGTAAAGGCTTTCATAAAAGCTTCCATAAAACGTTCCGCGATCCCAGTTGACGTCTCTGTGAATTCCTTTACTTTTCCACGGCGTATTGTCGCGTTTAACTCATTAACGAACAGGCATTAAAACGCAACGTTTCATTTGCGATTTTATAGTAGATGAAAAAATATTTATACGTTTCATGCTGGGAATATATACTTTTGTTTTTGTTTTTTTTTTCAACATTTCATTTCTCGATCATTTTATATTGAACTATTTTATATTGAACGTGGAATATTCTGAAAACTGATCAAATAAATTAAATAAATTCTGGAAATTTATCACAGGAAAATTACAGGCAACGATTACATTTCGTTTCTCATCATTTTGCATTGCCAAATTTATTGTTACGAATTGAGAATTTATTTAATGTCTTTTGTATCGCTAATTACATAACGTTAAAAGAGATTCGAATACTCGAAACTCTAAATTAGTCAATTATATATTTTAGTAATATAATGTGAATTATTTATGACAAACTATTGCTTAAATCCGAGTACATTATACCGTACTTGTCACTGTATTTCCGTCATTTGAAAGAACGATCGATCATTCCCCCGATTGAATTCGATGTAACGATATTCTGACAAGATATCGCCGTGTCTCTGTCTGTTTAATCGTATTCGTAATCAACAGGCAAAGTTAGCAATTGGAAAGTCGAAGAAGGAATGTAGATTTGACTGCTTACAGATAGACAGTAGATTCGTACAATGCAAGCTTTTTTTCAAGTATATCACAGTATTTGTTGGCTACGATATTAGAAACGACAGTAATTTAAAAAGATTTGCCATTGATAGAGGCACTTTTTTTCTAACGATAACCCGAATAGAACACGTTTAAACCACGTTAACAAATAATCTCTTTCTGTTGCTGGTATTGCTTTTAAAAATCTCTTGATTAAAAAGTGACTTGAGTTTGAAGACTTGTGTTTATTTCAAGAGAACTGACGATTTGTGAACAATAGTTTACACGTTTATAAATAATTTCATTTTATTACTGTGTTATTTGTTTTAGCTCGCTGGCTGAAATGCGACTTGAGTTTAGCGACAGAACCCAATGATCCTACTTCAATTGTTGAAGATTTACGCGCAGAGTTTAACCACGTTGATAAATAGCCTTTTTTCTTCATTCCACAAACTGTGTTGTTTCTTTCAATTCTTTACCTTACGAAAGTGGCATGAGTTCAAAGACAGTACACAAATCCAACTATTCTTATATCTTATATATCTTAATCATTAGACTGCAGATTTTTATGCTATTATAATTAAATCAATTATATACAAAAATATACAAACTATCCAAGATACACCGTTCGTACCTACGATATTTAACAAAAAATTGAATTTATTTAATGAAGAAATGCGTAGAAATTGATTAACAGATATTTACGAACGAATGACCATGATTTGAAGCATATAATATTTAGTCTTTCAACGGACCCCGTTCCTCAACGCACCGATTCAATTAAATCCGACTCTGGGAGAAGAAGAAGGGGTCAATAATGGACCCACGTGGGGGCCCAGTCTCGCGATTATTCCGAAATCCTCCTTTGTGAAACGGTAAGATAAGGGTTAACGTATTTCGGCCTCTCGAGAGAAGCGCCTCGGTCCCTCGTCTGCCGTTCGTTTTTCTTCTTTCACAATAAATGCAGAATTCGTTGGAGGTTGCGAGAGCGAGCAGACGAGAGAAAACGAAGAAATGAGAGAGAGAGAGAGAGAGAGAGAGAGAACGAAGGGATTCAACAGGTCGCCGATCCCAATGGTTCCCGACACCTCCTGTCATCCGGATCGGGGTCCCTTTTGTCTCCCAGCGAGGAAGGAGCTCCGATTTCGATCTCGTGGCAGACCTACGTCGCGCTACTCCTCGTCTCGGTACCTCTACGTTCTATACCTACGTGCTCAAGTGGCCTACACGTGGAGACATAAAAGCTCGTAACCAGAACGATCCCCCTCCCCTCTTCCTTCTCCATGGTCCCGTTTAATGCCAGTGCTGATCCAGTCTCCGACCAAAGTCTCGAATTAAATCGGAAACGATCTGAGAATGCTCGTTGAAAAGCGAGCCAGCTGATTTCCTCTCCCGCTCCCTGTATGCACAGAGGACTGACAGCATTTTACTCCTGATGGAAATTTTTAATTACAATGTACATAAGTTGACTTCTAACGGAAGTTCTTTGATTCTGAAGTAATCACAGTGAAATGAATGAACGAAGAAGAAACAGTAAGTTGTCAGATTCGACCTGTATCGAGCGAAATATACGAGAAATAAATATACGAGTATGATAAATCGTTTCACGTTTATGATTGAAATTCTTACGTGAGAGAATTTCTTGCAGTAATAATATTTAAAGTGCTTCAGTGTAGAGTGAAAATGCGAGAGTTTTAGGATAATATTCATGGACCTTGAATTTGATGTTTAGAAAGGCTTTCTGAGCTCTGTTTATATAAAATGAAAATTTAAATTCACCTGCTATGAAAATCCGAAATGACGTTCGTCAATCTGGTATGAACCTCTTCTTAAAATTCTAACGTTTATCAACCCAAAAAACAAAGTATTGAAATATTTTCGCACTGATGTCTCCAGATTGTCAATCTAGAGAATAAAAAATTCTAAACTCAATCTTCTCAAAATGATCAATCGTCACACTAAATCCCATCATGTAGCTCCAAATATTGATCCGAAAGATGAAACGTTGCCTCGTTTTCAAATGTCTACTACAATCTCTCGCCTCTGTCAATTTCAACTTTGGCCAAATCAAACTCTACCGGATTCAATTGACGCAAAAGGAAGTAGAGGAATGAGAAACGAACCACCAATAATAAATCAACTTATAAAAATCTTCTCTTCGTTCGTCACGCGTTTCCCAGAGTAATACGAATCCGAATGCTGTTCGCGGGATCTGAAGCGCGTTGCCTCAACAGGTGTCCAAAAGGCTTCTCCTGCTCGCGGCCGGTTCCCGTGGCGGGATATCATTTTCAACAAGAGAACGTCCGAAGAAAGAATCGGCGTTATCAGTTAATGAATCTTCTCCCCGTCGAAAAGAGCGCGCGGTCAGGCCTCGTGCGTTCGCTCGCTCGCTCGCCTCGGAGGATCTCCTCTCTTCTCCTCCTGGCGAGCTCCGACAATAGAAGCGTCCGATGAATTTCGAAAAGAAGCAAAATAAAAAATGATCCTCCGAGGCTCCGTGGAGGAGTGAGAGAGAACGATCGGAGCGAAACAGCGACAGAACCAACGAAAGGAAGAAGTCTCTCTCTCTCTCTCTCTCTCTTTCTTTTTATCGTCCGACTGTCCGTCTTCTCTTTTCATCCATGCTGCCTTTTATCCGGCTGGAATGATTAATGGGTTCACGGAGGCATCGCTGTCCTCCACCCCACCCGTGCCCTCGAGACTAGACACCAGCCGCGGCTTTTCTGCTTTCCTTCGCGCCGGATTACTACGGAGCTTGCTCTCTTGGCCCGCTTCTCGCTCCTCTTCGAACGTGGATGCTTCTTCGTCCACCGAAATAAATATATATAACGGCGCGATGAAGGTGTTTTCTTTTGCCATTGACGAGATAGCGCGAGTCTTAATTCATTTAGTATCGAGCAATTTATTATTGTTCTAGGTTGACTACACAATCGTTTGTTCACTTTCCAATTTAATTGGATCGCGGGTTTTTATGTAATTTTCTATTTTTTTATAGACGCAGTTGAAGAGACTGTTTCACGCGGAAATTTGTCTTCTTGTCTTCGCTGTTAAATATTAAAGTATTTAGCCCGATCGATCAATTAATATTCATTTTCTCAAAGATGAAATCTCTTCCCCGTCTCTTTTTCACCAGATTCATCTGTTTCGAAGGTAGCAACGGATCCTTTTCCAGCCAGCCGATTATCCAGATTATTACGTAAACTCGTATTTTCTGGGTTAACCTGAATGGTTAATGTATTCCTGACGGAAGGAATGGATATACGTATTCGACGTATGGAACGTCAAGGTTCATAGAAAAGACGGACGTCTGAAGAGGCAAGAAGAGATCACGGTGTTCCTTTTTCCTTCTCGCTTCTCTCTTCACTACCAGCAAACCTCGATTCACAACGACGACACGCGGTTTCTGTTCCAGCCGCTTTTACATGATAAATTATGCTCGATTTTTTCCGTATCAATCCCCGCGATGCAACGCCAGAGTCTTTTGTTCCATCGAGTGTCTGCGAGTGTAGGTGGCGAAACTCTGGTGGGAGACGAGGAGGTGAAACATCGGATAATAAGAAGAAAGCTCAATGAGATGCTCCTCTCAGAGCTGTGTTCCCTTTTGATGTTACGCTCGTTTTCGCTCAATCCTTTCGTTGCTGAATCTCTCGTTCTTTTATTCTGGCCGGATAATTTAACGCGAGATGAATCTTTTCTGTAGCATGTAGCATATTTTTATTGTAACAATGATCTTTTGTGTGACGATAACGATCAAACACTGTAACGAATTTTTATTACGATATATATATATATATATATATATTCGGACGAAATTGCAGAAAAAAAAAAAGAAAAGAATGGAAGAGAAGAAATATTAATTTTAGAAACGAAACTGATTTAATTTTATATACATAGATTATGTGCAACATTATAGTATGAATATTTCAATATAAAAACAGTTTGTAAATGTAGCTAGACTAACTTTTCGTTAACGTGACGTGAGATTTTAAAATATGATCTACTGTACAGTAGATACTTTATTTTACATGCAGCAATTAAATCAAACATAATTCTGAATTATTTCTGTATTTAGCTGTTTATTTTATCAAGAAAACGTAATCGCGAGGTACAATCGAGAATAAATATGCGTACATAATTTGAAGTAATTATTGCGATCGTTTCACGTTTTGTATACAGAGAAGATCTAAATTAGATACATGTTAGATCTAATTACTGCAAAATTTCATATTCATCTTCTCTACCCACTAGCTATCATTCGAAAGAACATCCTGCGTTTCAATCTAACGAATTCAACGATCCCAGGCTGTTCACCGAATTATTTAAACATAACTTAAATTTAAACTCGCGGAACGACGACTGACAACCATAGTTTCTCGAACAGAAACGAATTCTCACTCTCTTCCACCGATGTCGCAAGTCTGTTACTTCGAGGTTAATCCTCAATATCTCTCTAATCTCGTTACCGGCGCTTGATGAAGAAATAACGCGTGACAGTGCTTCCATTTGCCACAGCCTCGAGCGATTCTCAAGCGAGAAGAAAGGAGTTGACGTAGTGTCAGCAAGATTCCCAATTCCTGACGAAAAGTAGAAGGAGAAGGGAGAACAGACACCGGTGACGAGTTACGAGGCATGTCGCATTCGATTTCACGCGGTCAGTTTTCTGGTAATTGGCAGGATGGCGTCGTACCACGGACCGTGAGTTTAATCGAATACGACGAAAGGATCGTTCTCAAACCGGACGCGACAAAAGCACGTATATGTAAACGAAAAACTCAGCCGACGATACACGATACGCTCGGCCAATAAATGGATAATTCTTCCACGTGTATGCACTGACAAGAATATTAGAATTCGATAATCGACGTTAGTTTTGATCAACTGTTTCTTATTTATTTATAAGTTGAATTGGTTAAACGTCTCGTCAATGCAAAAGAAGAAAAAAAAAAAAAAAAAAGAAGAACTCATTTAAAACCGTTCACTAACCCTTAATGAATTAGTTAGCTTGCTGATGATCAAGTATTGTCATTGGATTCGCTAGTAATACGTAGATTATATTTACTATATGTAAATTTATATTCGCATGAATATTAATAGAGAAACAGACATTTCTATTATCCTGTGCAAACGATTATAAAACGATTATACTTTACTATGCATATTGCTTGTATGTTATTTACTTTTGCACAGCTTTAAGTACAAAAATAGATTATTAGAGATAATATTTATTCTCTAAATATTAGCAAAAAGCACTTTGCAAGGTATTATTTGCATTTCATTTGATTTCGCACATTAAAATTTTCTATAAAAAACAAAATCTAACTGGAGATATTTTCATATATACTCAAAATATTATTTAAAACGTGGACACGTTATTTGCACGTTATTTGCAATTCATTTTATTTAATTTTGCACTTTGAAACAAACTCTAAATAGAAACATTTTCCTCGAAAAATATTACGAGAAATATACTTTACTCTGCACACTTCTTGCGTTTTATTCATTTTTACATAACTTTAAATTTTCCATAAAGAAAAGAGACAGAATAGATAAATAAAAATATATCTTGATACCGTAAGTATTACAATAAAAAAAGCACTTTATTCCGCACGTTATCCGTCTGTGTATCTTTTTATTCCATTATTTATTTTGCGTCTGACCATAACTTCATCCTCCAAATATCATTAAAAAACAGAAAAAAGAAGAAAACAATTTAACTTCCATATTACTCGCGAAAGAACGAATCCAAGAACGAGCAAAAACGCCAATACCGTTTCGTCGATCGAAAGAGGACGCAGCGTGCAGCCAGCTGCTGTCACCGCCACCGCCGCGAATAAAGAAAACTCAATTCGCCAGGAAGACGTTAATCTGGCAAACACTTCGGCTATGAATCAATCAGCCGTGGCAGAATGTAATTCAAAAACTCGACGGCCAGTGTCTTCGAGGCAAAAGCCGGGAGGAGAGGGGGAACCGAGGAATAGCGAAATTGACTCGTTAGCCTGCAACGTGAACGAAACGGAGACGATGCCCGGCCGAGGCGTACAACAGAACACAGCGGCGAGGAATTCGTGAGACTGTCAACCCACGCGAGACGCGCGGCAACGGGAAACGATGACGCTGGCTGATCTCAAAGGCATCCATCGATCGCGAGACAGTCAACGGTTCGCGCGCGGTCCGACCGACTTTATGAGTTATAAGTCGGCCATCTTGCGAGAGAGAACCATCGCGTATTCACGTGCATACGCGCATACGCGATGCACTGGCAATATGTAAGTGCCATTCTGTTCTGGTTTCATACAGACGTTCATACAGTCAAATCGAGAAAGTCTAGCCGTCCCTGATTTTCTGCGAACGAGGGAAAATTGGTGCTTCATTCCGCAACGTTTTGGTTCATCGGAGTTGAGAAAGAGTTGAACTATAGTGGGAGAAACAGTTCATTTCGTTTCTGTTCGTTGTCAGTCTCTGATACAATTTTTTCATCGATGAAGAATTTCCGAGGTTTGGAAAGATTACGAAGAAATTCTGATTTAGAATAGAGATTTTTTTTTTTACATGAAGAGTTTCCGGTGTTGGATTGGCTCGTGGAGGATTGAAAATTTTTCCATCATCAGAAGATTATGAAAATATGATGGAATAAAGATACTTTTGAAAGATTGAAAGTCTTCAATTTTTATCTACTATTCCTTTTTTTTTTTTTTTTTTTTTTGTATTTCGTTCCCTTAAGACACAAGGTACAGTTGAACAATTAAACCGTCATAATTAAATTAAAATTAAACTTAAAATTATGAAAATAAAACAAACATCTATGGAGAAGAAAAAATTCCCGGAGAATGACTTCGAACATATTTAAAATTACAAACCTAAGAAGAAGAACTGCAAGTTTTCTTATCAAACAAACGAAATTTCATGAATTATTACTTGAATTTTATTTAACGTAAAATAAAAGACAAGTTCATCTAACCCAAAAATCGACGACTTTCAATTTGTCAGTCCACCAATACCATTATCGAAATTATTTCATATACCTACGTAAATGATCATGGACGAGAGATCGATTGAATAACAAAGTCGGTTAGCTCTTCCTCGACTCTGATCGATCGATCAGAATGATTTCGCGGTAACCTCATTTCACCGAAGAATCTATCGAAGAGCCGAACCAACCAGCCGTATAATCGACAAACTATAATCTCTCTCTTTCTTCGTTGTTGTAACAGAAACGACAAATCTCCGTCACCAGTTGAATTAATCCGATCTAAAATTAATGTAACTTCGCGTTAATGGCCAAAGATTTTCTGGCTCGCTTGGCGATCGAAAGACAGATACGAAAAAGGAAGGAGGAAAGAAGAAAACAGTTACGCGGCCGAGTAAAATTGATTTTACGCCAAGTACGACCGCGAATATCAACCAGTAACTACACTTGTCAATTGTTCGTGGCCCAGCCCCGAATTCGATGCCAACCAATCGTCCGACGTTATGCCACAATTCGTCACGACTAACGATTTCGTCGAATACCGAGGGCGCCTCCAATTTCTCTTCAGCTAGGCAGCGCGAACTTCTGCCGCGAATAATAACGATTCGAGGAAGCTGACGCGCGAGCCATCGAGTTTTATATCTGTTTCGAAACGATTCGACATTTTCCAGGACGGTGAGAACTCGAATTACTTCCGAGCGTTTTAACAATTTGATAGATTTGAATTTTTGAAACTCTGTTCGAAACTCTTGAAGATTTTGAATAATTGTACAAATGCTGCTTTTGCTATTTATGTTCAAAGGAAAATTTTTGCATAAATGTTTTGGACTTGAGTTTCAATACTTTCAACGTGTTCAAGAGCTTCGATGTTTTTTAACATTTCCCATGATTCTCAAAACTTTCAACAGTTTTCAGACGTTTTCAAATTTTATTCGAAGTGATTTGAATTTTTCACCATATATATATATATATATATATATATATATATATATATATATATATATATATATATATATATATATATATATACAGATTCGGAACGATCAAGTGCCATTTTTTTATTTCCACGTAATTCTCAATTTTCATGAACACGATTTAAAACAAAGTGAAACGCTAAATATCGTAAATATTACGACAAGCGTGCCCGACTTTCGATATTTTATATATTTTCTCTCTTCGAGCTATGGAGGTATTTTACAAGATCCTTGAAAATCGAGGATCCACTGGGCCAACGGTTTTCTTTTCTCTCTTTCTTCCGCTTCGAGAACCGCCCACGCGTTAATAGCCTTTGGCCAAGGCTTGCGCGGTCGAACGACAAGTTCTAGTTTGTTCTCGTAAGACGGTCGTTAACAACTGTTAACCTGCTTGCTTCTAATTGCAAGCTAGGTAGAAATAAATGTACATGGACGAAGAGACGTTTGAAAATAATGAGCTAGGTTCGTTGATGGAACTCTGGTCATAATTCGATTAGGTGATTTGTTAGTAGACTGCGGATGTTTATGTGATTATGGATTGGATAATTTACCATATCGTGTATTTCTAATAAGGAATAATCGAGTATTTTTTAATGAGAAGTACTTCAGCTTTAAATATTTTTATTAATAAATATTTCAATGTTTCAGCAAATGAAACAGAATAGAATTTAATGACGAAAGAAATATTGAAAAGTTTCAATGTTGAAAAGTAGAATTTAATAATACGAATTGAAACTTGCAAATAAAATGTCACGTTGAAATGAATTTTTAAATTTCAAAGAAAGACTGGAATTAACAATTACAATAGCACCTCCAGAAAAGAGTTTTCAACTTCTTGAGAGTTTGATCATTAGACCGCGAATACTTTATGTTAATTCGTACTGAATGAAAAAAGAGAGTGAAAGAAAATTATTTCACTCCCATGAAACATCGACACAACATGCACTGTATTTCGGACATTTTGTACATTCTTCGCGTATCGTCTGTGACATTTTTAAATTTCCCACAAACGCATGAAAATCCGCAATCTAACAATTGAACAGGGAAACTTCGTTCCATTCGTTAACGAAATCAATGAGAATAAAAGTAGTAGTATGACAGCGTCGTTACATGCATACGTGTGAAAAGAACAAGATCAGCGAGTAGAGTGCTCACCGTGAGGCTGATGACCAGTCGGTGGGTTCAGAAAGGTCGGCGGTAGCTGTCTGCTCACTGACTTGGCCAATTCTCCTCCCGCCAGACCGTAGATCGCCAACAACTCCTGCATGGTCGTTTCGGCGTACTCCCTCATTCCTTCGAACGGTTTCCTCTCCTCGCACTCCGTCTCACCGTCGCCATCCTGCGCTCGATCGTCCTCGAACGGAGTGTCGTCTAATCGCCCCGATTCGGTATCCAGAACACCGCTTCCACTTTTCTCCGACGATTCTGAATTCGGACTCCTTGCCTGCCACCATCAAATACATTGGCCATTAAATTACGAATTTTCGCGCAAAATTGTGTTTTTTTTTTTAATTCTTGGACGACGAAAGAGGTTGAAATAATTTCACGATTGTGGAATAAATATATGTCGGTAGAAACATGCGTCGTAGGTAATTAAACAAATTAACTGCGTTGTAAGTTATCAGTAACGTTCAAACAATATTCTTAAATACTCTTTTTTTTAAATTATTAATTACAAACCGGAATAGTTCAAGAAGATAAAGCAAAAAACTTGACTGACCAACCAAATAAACCAAATAACCAATAAACGACAGAAATAACGTTTGTGCCTAGATTAGATTCAAACACGTTTGTTGTGATTATATTCAATCAATCATGATGAAAGTGTAAACAACAACGAAGACAAGGGAGCTGGTTTCTTAAACAAACAAATAAGCAGAAACGAAGGAACTTTACCTCGGTACCAGGGGAGTAAAGTTTCTGAGATCTGAGCTGCTCGAGGATGAACTTATGCCTAAGTGAATCGCCGCTGTCGTCGTCAGCCTCGGAGGACGGTGGCCTAGTGGCAACGGACAGGTCCATAGGGCTGACCTCGTTGTTGTTCAACCTCTGCTTCGACCTGTCCTCCGCTGGCAACAGCATCGTCTTCCTCTCGTACTCCAATATCTCGCTGGAACTCTCCTCCAACGCTTCCAGCTCCTCGTCATCTTTCTCGGACTCATCCGACACCTCGACCATCCGGCTGCTTATCGGCTTGAAGTTTTTGCGCTTGTTGCGCGGCTTCTGGATGCTCGTGATTTGCAGCTGGGCCTGGCCCTCGTACTGGGAGTCGCTGTCCTGGTCGGCGGTCCCCCGCCGGGTTGTCGCGTAGTTGTACACCGAGTCGGAAAGCATCTCCGCTGATGGGAAAGCAACCGGTGCATCAGACAGACGGGCGAATTCTGGGTCCTACGACCCGGAAAAAGCACAGAGGTCTTAGCTTATTGTTTACATTTCAACTTTCTTTTCTTTTTTTCTTTCATTTTGTCTGACTGTTCTCTCGTTAGGGGGATATTTTTGACACTTTATTTCATAACGATTACGTTTGCTTTATTGTAGAGCGAGTTATTGAGTTCTTTACTTGTGAAAAGAGGGATTTATTTTTGGTTCAGTGGCGAGTTTCTTTTTGCAATTAGAGAGATTTTCGTCCAATGAAAGATTATATTCTACAGTAAAAGATTTTTTTTTCGCGATTTTTGGTTTAGCAAAAAGTTGAATATTTTTGTAAGTAGGGAGATTTATTTCCGATTTAACATCGAAGAGATATATCGTTTTAGCTCGGCGGAGGATTAAATATTTTTAGCGAAGAATATCCACTTTCAGTGTACTGGAGAATTGAATTTTTCTCTCATCAAACAGGTTGACTTCTGATTAGATTTTAGTACATCAGGATCATCCACTTTGGAAAATTTTCAACGACAGAATCTTCCTTGAAGTCTAAATATTTGTAATGAAAGAAATCGGACGATTCCGTTTATTTTAAACATTTATTACTTCAAATAGAATTCAAAGAACCAATCGTTAATAACAATAACACATAAAAAATCTTATCGTTAACTCCAAACACTCCAAAATCTCTCTTATTTCTCAAAATCTGCTCATCACCCTCCATATTTTAACCTACTTTTTCGTTCTCGATCCGAAACGCAAAACTTTGCACTAAACCAATCTCGAACATTGCTTTCGATCAACGGAGATTCTTTTTTTTAGAATGAACATTCTCTCTCTTTCGAATATAGAACTCAAAGAGAGGACCAGTGGTCAATGACGAACGTTGCTCGCGAATCTCGAACTCGAGCGATCTTTAACTAGAGGACACGGCAGGCGAAGGCCACGCATTCCGCTCTCTCGTCGCGAATGAATTTTTAACATTAATTAGAATTCAGCCGGGCCGTACGAACGTTAATTGAACGTTCTCGGAATCGTTGGAGGAGCGCTCGACTATTACGAGTCGATCAAACGCGTTCGACGACGACGCGTGATGCAATTGCAAGGCTGCCTACGTTTCCTCGGTTAGAGTATCGTAACGAGAGGGGTTGCTGTACATTAGAAAAGGGAGCGTCTTACTGGGGCCGTACGGGCTGGTTACGGCAGACATCTCGAATCTCCTCTACCGGCCGGCTCTTCAAAGCATTCTGAAACAGAAACATATCGACCGATTAGTTTCATTTTCACTTTACACTTGTAATGTTTAACAATCGAGGGTAATTCTCACATTATTTCTATATAAAAGTCGTGGAAATTATAAAGAGGATATTTAATAATACCCGGGATATAATGGCAGGGGCAGTGGTGAAATCACGTTTCTTTCTTTTTTTCAAGTGAACAATTTATCTAGTTGGTTGTTCTAATGAGCGACGATAAATTATTATTATTAGAGTTTTTATCCAGCAGCAAATTTTTATATTGGGTTCTTCTTTCATTGAACATTTTAGTTTTTATTTTAATATAACAATAGAATCGAAGATTCTATTGTTTTGAAGATATTGCTATTGTAGTTTCTATCAGGATGCAAATTTTTATATTAGGTCTCTGGTTTTATTGAATATTTTAGCTTCTTCTAGTTATTCTAACATATAGAACAATAACTTGAGAAAGGGACAAACGTATTTATGCAAGTGTGAAGTAAATTTCTGTATTATTTCTGATTTCTCTTTCATTCATTCATTGAATTTTATACGTGAAATTACAGATGCAGAATGCAGGGTAATAATCCGATAATATTTGATAATCCAGCATTGTGGAAGTCCCTAGCATGCTGGATTATTGGAATTCTATTACAGTTCGTTCTATAACTGTTACTTTTAATATATAAAACAGACCTTTCCTTTCAATACAATGTAAATTAATAAAAATGTGTTCTTTGAACTTGTAAGCAACATTAAAATCTAAAACTCTGATTCTAACGCATTATATCTTCCTTACACCTATCCTGTCCTATTTACAGATAATAAAATCTTCTAAGTAATTTTAAAAAAAAGTTTCGCACAATCTGAGGAAAATTCTTAATTGACCGAAAGAAAACAGTTCCCATAAAATCTAGGAACAAATTTCATTTCCATTATTCGCTTCAATTAACCGAGAAGCAAAAAGAAAATTCGACAATGAAAAGTTATTACTTTATTCTACAGGAACGTACCACGAATCAGATAAAAACGCGATTCGAAACCGCAGAGTTGTTTAACACGGTGTTACTTCGAGATTCCCTTGAACACTGAACCATTACCACATTTAAAATTTATTATTCTTATACTTCTTTCATTTATTCAACTCTCGTTGAAAAAAAAAGAATAGAAATATGTAATTTGGTTCCTCATCACGTAAAAATTATTTCGTGCATCGTCTCTCGCATTAAACTCGCCGATATCCCTATATTCTTTTCGTGAAAGTATTTGTATTCGACTTGTCGCGATAGGAATAGGTGCATGTACGTCTGAATCCAGTTAATAAACTATCAATCAGAATGAAGGAACGGCGGTTCCTCGCACAGCTGACACAATCGTCGGAACGTCGGAAAGAACTCACCGACCGCGTCTCTCGGTTATCTATTTCTGTGTCAGTGCGAAAGTGGGTTAAAGCAAGTTCAGCGAAACCCCCGTGTATTGCCCGGGCCAGTTACAGGCTGCCGAACCAAGAAACCCGTCGTCCACGTTCGCACTACTGGAACACACCGAGACGCGAGAACAAGGCGAAAACAAAGGCACGTCGTCGTAACAAAAGCTACGCTGATATACGAGGCGCTGCTCGGTCAGCCGAGCAGGATGACGGGCCGCCAGCGATAACGTGGAACCAGGGACAATATTCGTTTCTCCAATGGCGAAACACTCCAGTTCCGTTTCACGTTTCCTTCTTTCGTCGGGACGCTTCCTTTCAAATTCACCCTCGATCATCGGAAACCGGCAATTCGTGAAATTCGGGCAGTTGGAGCCCGTCATCGGCGACGGCGAGTGTACCAGTTGGCGACTCAAGCAAATAATTTTATTCCCTCGAGTCTTGCATTTCTTTCCTCTGAATTGAAACTTTTTATCGGGGAGACGGGCCGTTGAGACGGGAGCGTTTGAAACTTTCAAGTTTCCTTTGAAATTTGTTTTTTTTACTGAAGAGATGGTTGGGATTTTTCATTTGAATTCTTCAAGTTTTTCTCTGTTAATTTTGGTTTTTTTTTTTTCTTTTAAATAAGACTCGAGTACTCTGCAAGTGTAGCAGAGACAAGTATTGGAGAATTTTCTCGGATTTCTTAGAAGATGGAGAGTTAATATGTATTTAACTGATAGTCATAAAGTTACAAATTACAAAATGTCAAAGAAATTTCTTTCTCACGAGTCGAAGGTATAGCTTCACTAAGAACATAGTTCTAAGAACATAGCTTACTTTTATAATTTACGAGTTTAATGGGGTAGTTTTTTTGGAAGACGGTAAAGCAGAGACACTGACAAGAATCATTATTTAATTAATTGATAAATTATATTATTTTCAATCATCAGTTATTTGCAATAACTGGTGAAAAACATTTTTAAAAAACATTACTCTGTAACAGTTAAATGCATCTTTAAATAAAAGGAATCCATTTCATACAAAATCAGAAGAATCCTCCTTTACTAATCATCAATAATTTCTCTCAAAAATACATCAAGCTCTCAAATCAATTAGTAATAGAATAGTATTTCTAAAAAAAAAAATACTTTCGCAAATATTACAATGTAGCCTTCGTCATCAATTTCCACTTCTCTTCAATTTTTAAACAAAATCATCCAACGTCAATACTTTCCAAGTATTGATTCGTAGAAAATAGAATTGTCAATTTAAAAACAATTGAACTTCAAATAAACTCGTCGACAGAGAAATTGAGTCAGCTACCCGGTTCCATCGTTGATCATTTACGTTCGGACTGTTGATTACCAGTTAGCTGCTTCAATTGATTTGGATGACTCCGTCGGAGGCATCCGCGGGCACGCCTAATTCGGCCTGAAAATCATTAGTAACGTTTTTGCTCGGCTCATTATCGGTTATTTATTTCCGCACTAAAACTCGTCCATTAAGACTCGCCGAACGAATATGGCAACGCGAATCGCTCAGCTGCGCGACAAGAAACCATTTTTCCCCTCGGCGTTGCCCCTCCGAAATTCCATCTTGCCCTCTCCGCGACAAGAACATTCTACCGTAGACTTACGAGATGCAAGCTGTCACTCTTGATTTACTTCTCTTCGCCGTCAAACTCAATCTCTACGCGAAATTCGCCAATCATTTGTGAATTATACTTACGTACATATATTTACGTATGTGTGTACGAATGGCCAATATTGTTCGTTCAAGAATGGAACTATGAACTATTTCTGAATAAAATCCAGAAAAGTTTCAAACGTAGAAACTATGCTTAGACAAGTAATAGACAACTATGGCGGATACTATTCATTCAGGAGTGAAACTATGATTGTCTCTTTCCCTTTCCAATTTTAATAACTGACATTATACTATTTATCATGTTATAATCTAATTATACTCCAACTGATATCAAAGTGCTTAATTGTGAAGTTTGCAATTTGATTAAAATTTAAAGTCCACTATTTCATTGTCATATTATAATTCATTTATCGGAATATAAATTTTTGAAAAACTCGTGGAAAATGCACGAAAGTTGACAAAATTATATTAGATACTAAAACTAAGTATTTAAAGACTATGTATAATCCAATCATACATGTTGTAACATAATACAGCAGATTGAAAAGAATCGGAGTCGCGTTTGTATTTTTTTTTTTTTTTTTTTTTTGACTCCAAACCACACATTCTTATAGTTTTACTAATAATTTTTCGCGAAAAGCTCGAAACCATTCAAATGGTAAATGATAACAAAACAACAAAGAATTAGTTTATTAAAGGCAGCATTAAGGTACAAAATTAAAGAGCCAAAGAAAGCTAAAACTGTCCGACGCAATAGTGACGTTAAAGTACCAAAAACTGAGAAATCCGAGAAACTGAGAGATAGAATCGGGACTGAAAATCAGAGGAAAACTAGGATACGTACACCGAAAGGTCTTAGTGTGCTCTACTCTAGTTGACAAACGGAAAAGGCTCTCATAGAATTAAGGTGAATTTTCCCTAGCGGGCACGACGGAAGTTGAACGCGATTGGAGCGTGCGCGCTAGGCGGGCCAAGTGACTATCGTTTCGAAGAGTGGAAACAGGAGGCATTCTCAACGGGGATGGTAACACGAGTGGACGATATGTCCGAGCGAGAGACTCGGGGCACTTTTTTTTACTGACTATACACAGAAGGGATAATTAACATCTGTTACAGTACGTATAGCGAGCGGGCCGCCCCGTTTCACCCCCACCATCGGCAACGGGGCGGACCTTGAATACATTATCACCCTGTTTGCACATGTACGGTACGTAGAACCGGGCCGTCGAATCGGAGTGCACCGCGATCGACCCTGAACAATGGGATCGGCAGTTGTCTTTGTCCTCGTTGTTGAAGACTGATCCTCCCTCTTCTATGCGAGATCCTGCGATTTTTCTACCCTTAGGCTGTGCCACCACCGCGGCAACAACGCTGCATGTATCTTGAAAAAAATCGCATACTCGCCGCCGAATAAGTTTCCATGTTTCGTCCTGTAACTGGTGTAAATAAAATTCGCTTTGGAACCGAAGCAAAAACGGAATTGCGCAGCTCTTTATAAACTACCCTCTACAGACTCTCAGTTCTACAATCGTACTGATTTCTGTGCGATTTCTACCAGCAGATTGCCATTGTTTTCAACAATGCTAAATTTCATATTGAACGTGTATTTATAAGCAATAGAAGTGATTGTTAAACTGCCTAATTATTATCATTAATATAATTTAATCCTATGATAATTGTCAATAAGTGTGCATCATCAATACTAGGCATCGTCTCTGAAGAGTTAGCCTTAAAATTCAGTTTGGGAAATAAGGAAGATTTCTAGTGTCCTAAGAAGATGTTTGTCGTGAAATTTTATTTGAACATTTCGTTCAAGCTCGAGATATTTTTTAATTTTGGAGAAATATAAGAGGGTTGAAAATGACTGCAAGAACATAGCAAGAACATAAAGAGATGGAACTGAGTTGTTCATTTCTTTCAAAGTATTTTTTCACAAGTAATTAGTAAAGGAAATATTTCTAACTTTCTATTTCAATACTTTTCCTAAGTTGAAATTTTATAAAATTAGATAGATTAGTTTCGAAGTGACTTACTTCGATTTCTGGTAACCATGATCGTAGAAACTAAAGTGAAAAATTCCCATTCATTTATAGGACTGTCTTGACAATTACCAAAATTATTGTTAAAAACATCTGAATTGCTATTAATCGATAAAAAGAAAAGGGAGAGAGAACACCTTCGAAATTTCTGTTTATAAAATCTACAGACACAGAAGGGAATTCCAAGCTCGAATCTCACCCTCCCTCTGTCTCTTTTCTCTTGAGAAACGAGAAATTCCTGGATTCGTTGGCCTAGATTCTCGGAGTGCCGGTCGCGAACCCGCCAAGAATAAAAGACGCGCGAAGGAAAGTGCCCACGGCGAGGAACCTTGAAATTCTTCGCGCTATTATTCGCGAACGATCCGCAAAAAGCCAGTCGGACTCGAGCTGCTAATGATTCAATTTGAATGAAAGACACACGCGCGCGCGAGTCTCAGCGGTGATTAGGGGGAAAAAAAAAAGTTGAGGCAAACGACTGGCGCGTTACGCCTCGACGATGATGAATTCAGGTTGGTTACCGCGAAAGGAAGAGCCGGTCGAGGCTAGGCTCCCGTGTCGATGCTCGATGAAAATTGAGACATTTTCCTAAGACTTGCTCTCTCTTTTCTTCCTCTTTCCTTTCGTCATGGCGAAGACTTGAAACCTAGAATCCCTAATGAACGCTGTCACACTCGGGAAAGCAACTCGCGAACGTTTCTCACTGGTATTCTGGTTTTAATGCGTTCACCTGTCGTTCATTTCGCGGAATAACTTTGTTACGTAACTTTGTTAAAATTTTCTGTTAATTGCTCCGACCCCTTCTTTCCTTTCTTTTCCAAATAATTGAAGAACATTGAAATTGAAACGTAAGAGATTGAGAATACGATATTTTAACATGTTACGCTGCGTTAATTGGGATATTTTTGAAATTTGAACAACGAGAAAAATGAAAATTCAAACGAAATTCGATGAATAATATATAAATTGAAATTTAAATACAGATTTTTTTATCAATTTTAATTCATCTTTCCCTTGATTCTCGTATTGCTGGGATTTTTAAAAATTATTCGAAGAAAATCGAGATTGACAGACGATTTAATTTCTTCTGTCTCGATTCTTATTCCCATTGAAAAGAACTTTCAAACATTTGTACGATTCATTAAAGACACTATCAAGTACTTAATGATTCTTCCAAACTTTTTAAAAGTCCCAGTAAAAGAAAGGATCTTCGATCTGCTCAATTTTATCCAAAGAAAATTAATTGCGTACTTCTTTAATAAAATTTAAAAAAAAGAACGAATTTAATCAGTCATCTTCTAAGATGCTCACATCTGACCAAAGATTGTAACATTCGTAATAAATCGTTAAGGAGTATCCATCGTTGCCAGTTTCCCAGTAAATCATCTCGTCGTGCGAGCAGATCACTGCCCTTGGAGAATCTTTATAAGAAACCAAGTCTAACAGACCAAAGTGACTACATATCGCAGAGAAGAAAAATTGATCAGAAACAGGCCACTGGGCGTTCCGATCCCGGGGGAATTCGATCGAAAGGTTCGTATGTTACAACAGTATCTCGCTAATTGCAAGAATGAAAGAAATGATCGCGAATTCTGGCGTGGTATCTTAAAAAAAAAAAAAAAATAGTTTAGTCACAAAATGATTACAATTGACCTGGATTGTGTCTATCACTCCTCGTTTTCGTTATTTACACACGTGTGCACGCAATGTATAACATTTAAATACAATAAATTAAATTTATAATACGCACGCGAATATTTCTATATTCTTATCTTGTATACTCACTTTGCGTTAATGATGTATATGTATCTACATGCATTATTCCATAATAAGACTTTATTATTCTATAGTAAGGCTCGTACATACGTGTTATTCTATAAACAAATTACAACGAACGAGGTTTTTGAACGTTTACGTACGTGTAACTGTACATGCAACCACTGTGCGTTTGTAATTTACAAGAGAATCCAGAGAAAGAGACACACGCGAATATTTCTGTATTCTTACCTTGTATACTCACTTTGCGTTAATGATGTATATGTATCTACATGCATTATTCCATAATAAGACTTTATTATTCTATAGTAAGACTCGTACATACGTGTTATTCTATAAACAAATTACAACGAACGAGGTTTTTGAACGTTTACGTACGTGTAACTGTGCATGCAACCACTGTGCGTGTGCGATTTACAAGAGAATCCAGAGGAAGAGACACAGTAACGGAATTGTGGAGAGAGTGATGGTCGCACTCGACATAGCTCGACGCTGATGCCGATACCAGAAGCAGGAAAACAAAAAAGCAGGCGACGTAACGCGTTCGTTCGTCAAACACTTGAATGTAATGTTGCCAGGCCCTGGGGTGTGCTGGACGTAGCTTTCAAGTGTCTGCTGGAATACCGGTAGATTATTCAAATTCGCCAGCGACTTACACAGCCTTAAAATAAGCGTCGCTTATCTCCCCGACGTGTTCCCTCTCGAGTGGATCCGGGGAAAAAAAAAAAAAAAAAAAAACGACGAAAAGCGACGTTTCGCTGCTTGTTCCACGTGTGATTATTTTTCTCGCGTCTCTTCTTGTACAACACTGCTTTCAAGCGCCAAAGTTTCGAGTTCTATTTATTAATTCTCAAATAGCGTGAGTGAAAAATTCACGTTGAAAAATAGTTATCGACGTTGTTTCAAAATGTCCTCGTCTCATGTCTCATGCCCTTTCTCAGACATTTTCAACAAATTTCAAAGTTTAAAGGAAAAATACGATCGTCAAACTTTTCAACACTTTGCTACGGACTTTCAAATGTATTTTTTTTTTTTTTTTAATCCGCTAAAACGAAAGTCTAGCATAAAAAATTCTCGTATCATAATACGTAAGTTTGCTTATAAGTTCTGTTACATTATTTTAATTCTACGAAAAAAAAAAAAAAAATATTAGAATGCATTCGAATCACCTTAAGCTCCCGATCTGATTCAGCAAGATTAAAGCATTTTGCCGAAAAGACAAGCGTTATCCTACAGTCACTGTACCGTCGCAGTTCAAAGCAACCGTATCGCTAAACTGCTGACATCAATCATTTCTCCATTACCTCGAGCCGTTCAAATGGTATTCGAAGCAGTTGAGAACGGTCTCTCACGAAGACACGCGTCGTCGTCGAAACGCAGAAGACCAGAGCAAGTGCAACAATCAGTTCTACTCTCCCTTCGACTTCGAACTACTCACTGATGTGCATCAAGGAGGTCATAGTCTCAGAAAATCTTCAAAATCATTTGAACTGTGTATGAAATCGTCGTCAGGGAAATGACAGAGTCAAAGTTGACGGTGACAGATTCATTCGGATCATTATTAAGAAAGTAAGAATAAGTTGTAATGTAACGATAAACAATTCTCTCGTCGCAACTGAGAAATTGATAAATATTTTGAACTTCATCTTGAAAAACTTATGTTAAATATTTTCAAAATTAAATATTTTAGGCTTCATCTTGGAAAATTTATGTAAAACACGATAGGTGACAGTGAAAATGAAACAAATAAGTTGGATCGGGCAGGAAGAATATCATAATTGAAAATCAAATGTTGCAAATTGAATAGCTACATGGAATAAAATATATAGGGATGCGCCAACCCGTCTAATACAAATGTTTCAATCAAAGACTCTTCGATCACTATTAATATATCATGTTATGTTACCGAAGGTTTAATTAGCTAATTAATCGACATTTTTAATCAAACGTAATAGTCTATGAATAGTGTTAGTCAAATTAAGTTTGGTCAGTACACAAATTAATGAATGGTTTCCAACTTGAGCACCCAACGAACTCCAATTTCATTCCAATTAATATACGTTAAGACTTGACTCGAATAAACGTGCACTCGATGAATCTTCAAGTTTAATTTTCTCGAAAACGGAGCATCCTATGAAAAAATTGTATTCGACACTTATGACTTATTTTCGCTGGTAGAATCTCCAGTTTCCTCAGAATGATGATTCCTTTCCAAAAGAGAGCCTCAAACGAACAAATCTCGTTCTCTCTTTCCGATTCAAAATCTCTTTTCCATACAAAATCACCCCCCAATCTGTTGCCCATGTATTCTATATAGAACACTATATATATAAAAAAAAGAAAAGAAAAAAAGAACACACGACGCTCTTCCTCGGTTGCGAGAAACCCGCGAAGAGAAACGTAGACGGGCAAGCTACCGGGGGAGGAGGGCTTAGAAAGAGGGCGAGAGAGCGTGTGTTCATAAGATATGGTGTGAAACACGAGGAGGCCGAGATTAAAGAATGAAAAACATAGAATTCTGAGAACTGGTTGAAGTCATAATATTCGTAATTTCAAGCTGCGCCTTGTGGCGACCGTCTTCTGCGTCGTTGAAATTAATGTGAGCGGAAATAAAATTCCTCTCCGCGCTCGCCCCCGTGGTCCCATCCAGCAGGCGAGTCGCGCGAGCTAACGGCTCCGTTTCCCTCCTCCTCTTCTTCTCGCTTTTCTCTCGTACGTAGCCGCGTGACAGAGAAACGGAGGAGAGGAGAGAGAGAGAGAGAGAACACACACACAAACACACACGCGCGCGCGCGCGACAAGTGGAGAGGAACGTTTAAACGGTTCGAGCGGCGTGCAAATAAATTCGCAGCGCCGCTGCCGCCGCACGAGGAGAGAGCACGATGTTTGCCACCAATATTTGGATTTCGACGATGTCAAAAGAATTACTGACATCGAGCCGCGCGCCGTGGGAGGGAGAGATTTACCCGAACGTTTACCCGTTCTCCTGTCGCGACCTAATTAATAATCATGTAAGAAGAGTGGAACGAGATATAGGGAAGGGAGGAGTATTTTAGTGAATTATACCGTATGCAGTGGCAACCTGTGAATTGAAAATTATAAGAAGGGGTACATGAATATTCTGGAGAATCAGATGGTGGGCTTTTTGACATTATTTTTATTAAAGAATATTATACTCTTATTTGGAGCGGCTGATTTTAAATGATCCATTGGATACGAAATTGTTAGATTATTATAGATTTCGAAATTTTAAGACACTATAGTACGTATAATAATTATGATTAAGTTCATGGTTTAGCATTAGAAATTACATACTGCGGAGAACACGAAATACTTTCAATAATGGTGAATCTAACAATTTTATATTCAGTAAAAACAACGGCTCTGAATGGGAATATTAATTTACTAGATTATTACTAGATTATAAAAATAGAATTTGATAGAAAAATTATGACAAATCTCTGCTTTGGACATTGGACACATGAAAGTACAAAAGAATACGCTGATTTTCACTACCTGTAACATTCTGCTCACATAACAAACTACGAATATTCATAATTTTCAAGAAAAAAAAAAAAAATCTAAATTCAAAAATCTATAAAATACGCAGAACATTTAATCTATTTCCTCAATAAAGAACTGCGTAAACATCGGCAAGATTCTACATTCGTACAAGTAGATCCAGTCGAACCTGATCAGACGCTCTTCAAATAAATGCAGTTTGGACAACGGTATCTTCAGAAAAAGAATTTACACTTCGTCAAAAAAAAAAAAAAAGAACTGCGCTATAAATGGACAGCAGCCATCAAAATCAAATGACGAAAAACCCCGTGACTCTGCGGTAACATGTGCGGCATGTAAAAACGAATGACGAATAGCATGCAAATTCAAACGTAAAATGCCAGCAAAAGGACAGAAATTGAAAGAAATTCGTAGAACTGGATCGCGCTACGTGCATACAGGCCATTATATGGCATAACTCGAGCGTCGGTGATCTCTATGCAAATGATCGTGTTCGAACAAAACCCGTCGGCAGCTAGCGAAACGCGGTGGCAAAGAGAAGAAGACCGGACCGGTGGCAGGAAACAAGGGCAAACGCTTCCAAGTGGACGTGTCTCGTTTACGGGGATTAGGATAAAGCTACGAGGTTCCCTATGTTCATGTCCTTTTCTCTCTGTCTCTCTTTCTTCTTCTCTTCTTTCTCGCTTCAGCTGGCTTTTTATCTGACCAGCTTTTGCATCTTTCTTCCTCTGTCTTCTTTTCACACGCTTTGGCAAGCTCTGCTCTCTCTCTCTCTCTCTCCCTCTCCCTCTCTCTCTCTCGGTGTTCCACGTAAAACGCCTCGAATGCCGGCGGCGCGCCGTTAAAAATAGAGCACGCAACGACTTACTAATCTGGTTAGGGCTACTTAGCGTAACTCCAACTATTTAGACCTGGATACGGTTACGGTAGTTAGGCCGCCTCTATCGGCTCTAAGTAGACCCAACGAAGACCAGAGGGGATCACCTACTCTCTCGTTTTCATCTTCTTCCTTTTCTCTTTTTGTTTCTTTTTTTTTTTTTTTTCTTTTCTTTTTGTTCCTCTTCGTTTCACGAAACGCGCTAAAACGTCTTAATGGCTTGGCTACTCGCGCGGAAAAACGCGACTCCGAGAGAGATATTTTATTACTCTTTCTCTTCGACGCGTTTGATAAGGTGAGATTGGTTTTCGGGATCTGTTGAGTTTCGATCTCTTGAACTTTGCAATTCTGGAACGAGTTGATTCTGGAGCAAGTTTATTCTACACCGCGAGTTGATTTCACTCATTATCAGGTATTACAACGTATATTATACTTTATATTGCATACAAAATATTAGAATTTAATTACGAGTCATCATTAGTTTGTGAATAAAATAATATACACTTCTACGCTACTGAATTACAGTAGTTACCATTGGAAAATGTTGAGCAAATTTCTTTCCTTTCGACGAGGATAAATTAATATCTTTGTAGAAAATTGTAGATAATCATTTTTCGGGTTTCAATTATTCGCGTTTAATGGAGGCGTTGTTATCGTGACCGACGATTCGATTTCTGCATGGACGATGCACGTCGCCGGACCTTCAAGACTAATTAACGAGTGAACGCCGGGTAATTAATCGATGGACAAGCCGAGGGACGTGCGGACAGGGAATGTTTGCCCGCTTGTACCTCCCACGAGAGTCGTTTCATGAGGTGTACAACCTTTCGATATTTTTCGGAGGAAATATCGCTACGTACGCAGAGATGTATACGTAAGATAAGATTTTCAGACGAATAACTCGTCACACTTTTTTTTCGCTAAAACTTTTAACCGCAGACAATGATTTATTTAATTTATTAATTTCGGCAGGCAACGATATTATCGCTTTGCATCGAATTTTCGAGATACTTGAAACAGCGAGAAATTATTTTTCTCTTTGTGGAATAAATTTTGTTGTGCTTCTAGAACGATTTATTATAAAATATTACGCTTCTAGAAAATGATTACCTTACTAAATAGTATTACTTTTGAGATAATTAAAGATATTTTCTCTTCATCAGGTTATATTTTCTTTTTTACATTGCAAAGAATGAAATCAAAATTCATGAATATTCAACCAAAGATTTAATTTTCTTTCTCTAATGAATGAGAGAAAAAAAAATTATGAAAAGAAACCAATCACGTTAAGTGGAAAATTCAATGCGTGGGCAGACGATGAAGGCGCATGCGGACGTATACATGTTACATAGACACGTTATATACAACATGTATTATATATGTGTTAAGAAAATATATGTATATAAAATAATTAATTTTCTTTTTCTTTTTTTACATAAAACAAAAAGAAACAAAAAAGAAATTGACAAGTGAAAAATTTTAACCTTCAATGCTAACCTATAAATATAAAAATATACATACAAAACATACATGCATTAAAAGAACGAAATCAAAATTTTTAGATGCTCGTTACGTAAATGTATCGGAAAACTACTTGAAAACGGCTCTTCTCCTCTTCTACACGAAATAAAGAAACGGAAAAGAAGTCGACACGTAGAAAATTCAACGCGCGAACCGATTCACGCAAGAGTACACGTACGTACGAAATAGACGCACTACGAATGATATCAAAAGTCGGAAACATCGGTAAATGTAACACAAATAACCACTTTCTCCTTTCAACTTTCCTTTTCTTCGACATTGAACAGAAAAAAAAAAAAAGAAAACAAGAAGAATCCGACGAAAATCCGGGAAAACTCGATGCGGGGATGTAAACGAACGATGACGGCGCGCATGCGCAGTGCGCGAGTACACACACGTGCGCGCGCAGCCGCCGCGACCCCTGCGCGGTCTATCCGAAAACGAAATTTCGAAAATCCGTTATTTAAATAAGGGGGTCCCGAGGGCACAGAGGAGCGAACGCACATGACAGCGAAAAAAGAAAGAGAAAGAGTAAAATTGAGCACGCACGTACACACACGCGCGCGCGTGCAAGCAAAAAGAGAGAAAGAGAAGAAGAAAAAAAAAGGCAAAAAGACGGGGGACAGAGAAAGCGGGTTGAATGATTTTATAAAATTAATAGTAAAGGGTAGCTTTGCATTTGCTATTATGCGCGTATGCAAATAGGACGGAAGGGGTGGCGGGGTTATGGATGAATTCGTGGATCGAATCTACGAAAAGGGTGGAAGCGAGAAAGAAAGGGAGACGACGAGGAGAAGAAGAAGGGGCGGGGGGTGGAGGGGTTGGCAGAGAAGGGACGAGCGTGCAGGCTGCAAGGCATTAAAACCAGTCCGAGATTTATAGTTGGCACGGACTGGTCTGTGCCTCGCTCGATTCGGGGTAGCTTCCACTAAAAAGGGGGCCATATTGCTGGTAACGAGCAAAGAAGGGGCGGACTATCGGGGATGCGTAATATTTCGTTCCAAGGATTTTAATGCGCAAGTACGGGGCGACTCGTATGATCCGGACTACCGACAACCATAGGGGGACCAATATCCTTTATACTTTTTTTTTCATCTCACTTCTAGGAGATTTTTTGAATCAGCTGATCCCTTCATGATCTCGATAGTCTTAGATATTCTTTCAACAGAATGACTTTGTTTCTCCTTCTCTTTTTTTTTTTTTTTATTTCGCATTCTTGTAAGATTAATTTATGACTTTGAATTTGTTACACTCTCTGAGTAAGAACATGAATCTCTTTGCATTTATTTACTGGTAATTATAGGTGGATCAATGTTTTGAGTTTGCTACTTTTATTGCAGTACAATTTCCAAATACGAAATATATCTCTTTTCGTTGAAATTCAAATTACAAGCTGATCGACTTAAGGAAATTCTTAATCTTTGATTATTCGAAACTTGTGGTTTGAATTCCTTTGTGAAGAACGGAAAGATCTTCACAATTCCTCAGAACATTCAACCAATCCGCAATTCAAATTTCTTATATTTGAAAAAAATAAATAAACCCTTTTGTCGTGTAAAAAAGTAGGATTTTCTCGATGAAAAATCGCGGAACGGTCGAAATTCCGCGGAATCGTGACAAGTTGAAATATAGCCGGTTCGACGCGACACCAGGGAATCTTTCTCTCCGGTGAAGAAAACGATCGTGTTGCCAGTTGCCGAAGAAAGCGAGCATTCAGGCTCTCCGCGCGTTTCTTCAGCCGAGGAGACGTTTCGTCCATAAAAAGAGACCCCGGACTGGAAGCGCCAATCGTTTCGCTTGGCAAGTGTAACGTTTACAGGCTGCCTCTAATTGGTGTTCGAGGCTGATGAACGCCAATGAAACATGGAAAAGATGGGAACGTACGATACACGTTTCTGTCTGCTACTCAAGAGCTCTGTGTGCCCGATGTGTATAACAACGCTGGTAAAAATCAAACTAACCAAAAGAAATGATCTTTCCAAATATGCGAGAGACACACGCTAGACACATGTGTTAAAAATGTAGGATTTCCTACAGACGTTACACGCACACGTGGATTCTAGATAGATAAAATTATTGTAGAATAATTTATAATCTATAATTCCTGACATTTGGCAATTAAGCGTAAGTTAATTACCAAGTAATTTCACTGTTAAAAGACATATCTTTCATTGCGGAAAATTTGGCGATGGAAATTATAACAGATTGTACTTTTCTCTCTTCTTCAAAGGCAAACAATGTAAAATTGATTGAATTAATGAAATTATTTAAATTTGCGTGTAAACGTCTGACGGAACTACAGATTAATTGGTTAATCAATTATGTATTGATATTGTTCCAAAATATTTCATCTACTATGCATAATATATTAGTTCTTAAAAGCATTCGAATGTTTTTGTCAGCAACTGTACGTCTAGTCGCTTATAGAAAACTCCATATTGAGATTTATGTGCAAACAGTTGTCTGACTTTCATTCTAAAATGCAAACGCTGGTTTATGATTGTTCTTCGACTTCTAATTAATTAGCGTTTGCTCTGTTAGTTGATTCTTTTGTTTTTCGATATGTTTTTCTTTTCTTTCGATAACTCAAAGATTTCTTTATTTCGAAGATAGTACCAAGGGAACAGAATATATCAAATCTGGATTGTTACGATCTTAACTTTATAAAACAATACGAAGAAAATTTTACAAAACAATGCATATTACAAATAGTGTGGCACAATTAATTGCTAATACTATACACGTGTTCGAAGAAGAAGAAAGAACGTGCACTCCTTTTCATAATAATTATTCAAGAATTACATGTAAAGGAAGATAGATACTATTGACTCTTGGAATAAATAAAGAATTCATACATTCAACGTGATAATAAACACGATAATAACTTCAAAATTAATTCCAGCAATCGTACCATTAATACTACTAACAGATCTTGCTTTTGAAAACGATGAAAGGTAAGATAAATTTTTTGTAAACAACTACGAAAGAAAATTCAAAAAGATTCACTCGCTTGAAATTTTTATTCAGAAATTCAAGTATTTGTAACATTTATGATAAACTGTTGCTCGATAATATCATTAATCATCCTCCCGATAATTTCACATAATTATCACGTTCTACGTGAAACCAGAATACCTCCAACACTTACAAACGAAAGGTGTACGTGTGCTCGATAGTCTATCATCGAGATCCGAAACAGAATACCGCAAATCATCGTCATCTTCTATCATTAACTCTTTTTTATTCCGTACTGAACAAACAAGTAATAAGAGTAAGAATAAGCTTTGTGTGAAATCACCTCGGTCGATGGTTTTTTTTGCATGGTTAAGAGGATGAAATATATCACGTAAACGTGAAAGAGCACGAAGGAATGGACGGAGGAAGAAATCGATAGACATACTGGAGGATCCCGCGCTACGTTACGTTCTTACGCGATGTTTTAGACTGGACGTCAACTGAGGGAACAGCATCGATGATCTCGTAGGCTTGATTGATTCCTAATAGCGCGACCGGCAAGAAACCAATCGAGATGTGACGCTCGTCCACTCGGCTAATGAATAATGGAAAAATTTACTCCCCTTTCGGACGACCTGAATTTTCTAAATTCCGCATTAACTGCCTTTGCATAAGCTCGAGTTTTCTCTATCGTTCGTGCAACTTTTTCAATAAACCATTTCATTCTTCCACGATACATCCGACAGTTGCATATTGATGTACGTAATATGCCAAAGAGTTTTTTTTATAACAATAAATAAATTGTTAAATCACTTGAAAGTCATATATTTTAGAAATTTTAATTATTGATTCATTGCTGTATTTTATCGATAGACTATTGGAGAATGCTGTACGATTTATTTAAAGCAACTGTTAATAGATTTTAAATCACACGACTTGAATAATAATTTTATATTATTTGTGCAAATATAAAGCCACACATTGGCGTAGCAACCTCGAAAACAGTTTTTGACTTCAATCTCTGGTCATGCTCCGAAATTCGCGTGAGTCGCAACTTCCTTGAATCCCGACAGAATCTCTTCCCTCACAAACGTTTCTTTCAAAATTCCGCGTCGTTTAAAACGCAACAACCCGAACGACCTTGCCCATGCCCAAAACGAGAGAGCAGGTACAAGAAACGAAGTAGAAACAGTCACACAGAAGAAAGATACACAGAGAGAGCGTATGGAATTCCCCCGAAATCCCGCCAGCTCTGACATAATGAGACATCGAACTCCAAGACGAGATGGTCCTCGTACGAAAAAAAAAAAAAAAAAAAACGCGGTGAAGAAAGAAGCAGCCAGCAGAAAAAGCGACCAGATCGTTCTACCGAGGCTCGTTGTCGTTCGGTCTGGATAGAGAATCGCGAGCACAGAGAGCCCTCAGTGAGCGAGAGTATAGCCTTCGATCGCGATCGAACCTCAGAAACAAAAGAATCGTCGAAAAATCGTTCGTTTATACGAACATTTATTTTCCCAATCTTCGTATTCGAATGTACTCTTATTAGCAGATATTCCATAACGTTTGAACATTAATCCTTTGCTGATATTTTATTTGTCTGCAAGATAATTGAATTTTTTTTATGTTCCTTCTTCCCAAGGATTTCTTCTTCTAAGGAGACGTGATCTTCTTTATTTAATCTTTAAGTGCACGTCGGAAATTTGTAACGTTGTATATCATTAATTTTATATGATATATTGGTCGAAAAAAAGTTGTGCATTGAAATTTTACGTTGCATTGACTATGGCAAATTTAATTATTTCGACCGTGTATATTTCTTCAAATTATTAGTTATTAATCTATTTATTAATTCTTTATTATCATACACTTACTGTAGCGTGCACTTATTTTGGTAGGCTGGATTCTTGCATATAATCGAAGAATATCTTCTCGTGAATACAGATAAATTAATAATAGATGAATTGGTAGAGTAATATTATGAGACAATACACTCCCTTCCTATTCTCGTAACATTCCAAAAATTTACCATCGCGTGTCCGTTAGAGCATGAAAATATATCTATCAGTGGTCCATTGAAAGTTAAAAATATTCGAGAAAGAAGGAGGATTCGCACAAGGAAAGCTCTGCTAGAATATAACAGTGAACGGGTAGACGCGCTCGGTGAGGTCTCGAATAAGAAATTATGCGAAAGAACACGGTGGACACGGTGAAATTCCGCGAAATCCAAACGCGGTATCCTCTCGCATAAAATTTCGCAGCGAAGCAAAACGACCGGCCGAAGAGGGCACGCCGGGCGCCCGGCGTCGAAGATAAAAGCGAAAACCTTTCTCGGTCGAAATTCCGCGAAATCCGGTAAAAATTGAAAGCGAACACGAAGAAACGAGACAAAGGGAAAGAAAGAAGAAGAAGAAGAAGAAGAAGAAGCAAGAGAGAAAGAGACATCCGCGTGCGTCCTGGCCATCCTCGACGTTTTGTTGCAGAACCTAGAAGGAGGGAAAGAAACGAAGCTTCTTCCTCCTCCTCCTCCTCCTCCTCCTCTTCTTCTTCTTCTTCTTCTTACTCTTTTGCTTCTTTCGAGGAAGAAAAAGAAGTCACGAAGGGGGCCCCCGTGGAATGATGAATCGTTTCTATTAAAATACTTTTTCGACGGGGAATACAGAGTGGGCATCCGGCCTGCGGAGCCGCGAGTGGATTTATTTACATATTTTCAATCTGGATTAAGAGGTATAGAGAACCCGGGCCCCACAACAGAGAGTGCCCTTCTCTACGTGGTTTTAGAATACGTTTTCTCCTCGATTTCTTCCGAAACCTGGATGTTGGAAGGTCTCTCGGGGCATTTTTGTGAACTTCATTCTTTTCTAGGGTAAATGATTTTAAATGCGAGTAATTCTAAATAATTTTAACGAGCAATAATCTGGAATTTTTTAAATGAATTATAAGTGAATACTTTTGATAAAGATATAGATGAACATGCTGAAGCGTGAGGATATTTATACAAACTGTTATAAATTATGTTACTCGATGACTAATGCACTAGTCTTTTGAAAATATTCTGTACGACAAAAATCCTTCTAATCTAGAAAAAAGTGCAAACGTAATTTTCCGTAAAAGAAACAGGATATCAACTCTTACCCTTCTCAGAAATCATTTCAAAATTGAAGAAAACAAAAATTTAATAATTATAGGTTTATAAGTTTATAACATTATTTATACCATTATGTTTCCTTCATCTCGTTCAATTGAAAACATCTAATTTTTACTATTTCGTACGTACCGATACAAATTTACTTAGAAGTTGGACGTCAGACACGTAAAGAGAAGAAAAATCTAACGAAAATCTAACTAAGAGGACCGATATATTATCGATTGATGAAACGACACACACACACGAGTTATAGATAAGACAAATTTCACTAAAGAATTTCGTCTCTAGAAGCTACGACGCTCCTAAATTTATTCGAAAGCTTTCCCTGACAAATTCGAGACGAGCCGAGCCGAAGCCGCTGACAGAAGCCGAATTCCGTCGCGATGATGGAGACACTTAGGCGACTGTGAACGATGCGAACACTCGCACCTCGTCGTTCTCTCCCTAGCAGCATCGCGCGTCTTTCCTCAAACCAAACGATACTTTCCCTCAACCCGAGGACTTCCCCGTCGAAAGTGGAAAATAAAAAATAACCCGCGAGGCGAAACCAACTAGAAACACACGCGCTGTGAAAAATCCGTGAAACCAGTTTTCCGCCAGCGGCAAAATCGTGATCGTAAACGCGACTCGATCGGATTTCTCTGATCGAGCAAGACGTAAACTGGCTGTCAGCGATCAATTACACTCGGTCACCGAGACCTGGACTATCGTTTCGGATCAAACTTGGAAAAAGGCGCGTCTCATTGAAAAAAAAAAAAGGAACAAGCGAGTCAAGCTAGTCGAACAAATCGTTGACAAGCAAATGGGATCTGTAATGCTCTCGACCAGGCTACGATTAGTAATCTAAGGACTCGAGATCATCTTTCACGAGAAATCGGTGATCGATCGTATTGTGTCTTTTGCCAACGAGTCCTGTCGCTTGTATAAGAGAGAATTATTATTATTTATACATATATGATTTCTGTTATTGCTGTAGTATGCATGATCCTCCAAGTTAATTCTTCGCTTGGATTTTTCACACGTAAGACATTACACTTAGCGAAATTTACTGCACTTACTTCACGATTTTTACACATCAAAATTTGAGTTGTACTTTTTTACTTATCCACCAGAGAACTGTACAATTATAAAATACATATTAGCAAAAATAATAATATTTGTGTGTATCTTTCCCTTCAATTGTCACCTATCGTCACTAACTTAAAAAACTAAGATATTCGATAAAAATTCAATACAAAAAGTTTGTATTTCCGAATACGTGGAAAGAGAAACATATATTTGCTGTTCGTAAATGTAATTGCACAGAATTTGAACTCCGACGTTACATTTTTCATTCTCGACAGTTGCAAAGACATTGCAAAGAGTATAAAAATATTATTCTTGAAGCTCTCTGTTTGCACCTATGGAGGGATCGGAAATGAATAGTAGAGGCTTCCCTCCGTCCCGGGGGAGGAGGGCAAGGATTTCGCTTGTTCGCATCAAGATTCGCTTGACTGGCTGATTAATTGGCCCTCATTAACGTCGCGTCGAGTGGCTGTTTCTCGGGCACGCGCATTGTCGTCCCGGTGTTAACGTGCGTGCTCTGAGCATTCGAATAAAATGTTTCTCCAACTTGCTCGAGAAAACGTAGGCTGACTGTATCGTTGCATTATTGCATAAAATGCACGCGATTCTCGCCAGCCGCGCTTGAGTTTAGAATTATCGAATATACATTGCTGAATTTTCCAAATTGACCAAAACTTAAATCTTAATAAATAGTTACGGAATGTTAAAGTTAAAAAGCGTTTTGAGAGTTAAGCGTTTAAACGACAGTGCATATCTCAGCTAAAAGTGGCTCAACGTTGGCTGTGTGGCGAATTTTTGATGCATTTGTCGGAAGTTTCAAAGCACAAAATATACATGATACGAAGAAACATATGAAGATGATTCCTCGCCAAGATTCTAATTCAACTGTATTCTCGAGAACACGATTTTTTCCCGCAAAAAATATAATATATAATATATAAAAATATAATTATTAAATACCACAACTATACTTCAAATGTTACTGTACAAATATATCATACATATAACGTATGTATTTCAGACGTATATAAAAGTGTACAATTATATACGAACGTATAGTTATTCATATGATATTTTCCTGTTTATGGCACCTTGTTTGCACTTTGAAAACGCATAAAACTTCCCAGCCTAATAATAAACGTAAGAACACGATAGATGACAAGCGTCGAACATTAGACACGCTCTCTTGACAGTTTCTTTTAAAGATAAACACGGGGTAAAGGGGAACAGGTTTTCAGAAAGCGAATCACAGTAGAGAAGCGCCGAATTGTTTGGCGCTCATCTCGATCGAACGCGCGAGCACACACGTTCTCGTGGTCCAAGAAATGGCTTCGTCGTCTCTCGAGGGATTAACGCCTTGACATCTACACGTGTTCCAGCGTCATCCCGCTCGTGCTTTTCTCCTTGCCGAGCTGCGCTGCGAGACGATGACGAACGATCCGCGCTTCAGCTTCTGACGCCTCGTTTTCGACTCCCGAAGAAACCCGTCCAACCCTCGACTTTGAACACCGACTATAAGTCTCTTTTACCTTTATTAATTGCCTCACTGTCTGTCTCTAATTAGCAGGCTATTCTTCTACCTATTCCCAAGATATTTCGAAAATCCTTCCGACTATAGCATATCTCTTTCGTCTTATGATTCACCAGTTTCGAGCATGATTCTCGAAGCGTGACGATTCGATTCAAGACGCTTCGATAACTTTTGTTTCATCCGTTGCAAAGTCGAAACATTTTAAAAGCGAGGTTTAAATTTTCGTTACAAAAATATAGGTAATCATCGCAATGCTAATCGTTGAAGTCTTCATGTATGTTCCAAAGTTTCACTCAAGAAAATTTTCAATATAAAATCGATCATAAAGATACGCGGTCTATTCGCGAGACTGACAATTGTGAGAATAGAATTTTGTTAAAAACGATCCAAAAATTTTGCAAAAATTCCAAAACGATCGAAACGACGAAGTGCAACAAATCAACGAAATGAAATCTCCTTTCTCCCCCGTTGTACAGCTAACCGAAAGTAATCCACAGATCGCAAGCTTCTCTTTCGCCCTGAATCACCGCTCTAAGAAACCGGTTTCCCAAACTCCAACGACACTTTCCTCCACCAACGTAACAGTCCAGGCTAACCAAATTTCCCCGGATGAAATAAAATAAAACGGAAACAATGGCGAAAATCTCTCTCGCGTCGGCCGACAGGAGAACCGAGAGAGCAGAGCAAAGGGGATGATGATACCTAGAGGAAGGAGATCCGAGATTCCCCCTCTGTATAAAAGATCCGAGGCCGTGGATCCGCTGGAATGATAAATGAACTCCTCTTAAACCGCGAGCTCTCATATCGGCCCGCTATTAACATAGTGCCGGATAAAGTAACGAATTTAAAAGAAATCCAATATAAAAGCCACGGGAATTCCATCGGAGATCTTATCCCGTGCCTGGAGCTCTCGCTCGCCGCGGAGACTCCATTAATCACGGCCGTTCTCCTCTCCTTTTCTCCACTCCCTCTGTATCCCACCTTTCCTCTCCCTCTCGTCCTTCCCTCTTCGTCCCTCTCTCTTTCTTTCACCCTTCCACTCTTTCTTTCACCCGGCCCGCGGTTCATTTGTCTCGTATTAGTCGTTATTACGAGAGCTGAAAATTCAAATGGACGATGGATAATGGCACTGGCCGGTTCCGGAGATAATGCTCCCCCCCCCTCCCCGCCCCTCCCTCTTTCTCGTTCTCTCTCCTTCTCTCTCTTCCACACCCTCTCTTCTCTTCTGAACAGGCCAGGCTTCTCTCTTTCGATCCTTTACGACGTCCGTTCGTCTCTGGGTCTCCTCGGCCTCGCGAGACCATGGGCGGGAGGCCGAGGAGATCGAAATCGGCACTTCTTTTCTTTCTTCGCCACGGCCAGTTGAGAAATCGAACGGACGATTTTGGAAATGGAATTCCATCGACGTTGTACGACGCGGAATTTCCAGCGGTCGTTCAGCGTTTCGTTCGTCGGGGTTTTGCGCGGAGTGGCGACCGATCGATAGAAATGTACGTACTTTGGAAACACATAGTGGGCCGAAAAATCACTTTCTACTAAAATATAATTACTTTCTACTGAAATGTAAGGAAGAAATAATTTTAATGATTGTAATAAATAGACTTTAGTTTATTAAAATTAATAAAATTAAATTTTTTCCTATACTTTGTTGTTTTATTAAAAAAAGAGAAAAGAATAGGTGGGAAGAAACTTTGACCCGCCTTGTATTTTCTTATCGGGGATATTACACGTTTCTCTGAACGAACATTTAAGAGAACGTTGAAGTGAATTTTTGAGAGATAGTAGGTTCGATTTTGTAATTTATATGATTAGCCAATGACGTAATTTTAAACTGGTTTCATTTCTTTGATTTTAGGCTAGATAAGTTGGATGATTGATTGACAAAAAAGAGAGATTTTATATGTTGGAATTTTCGAACGATTATGCATAATACTTTTCATATTGTGCAATTTGAATATATTAGCCAGTGATCCAATTCTAAAATAGTATCGCTGAACAACTACTCTTTTATTTCCTTGATTTTACATCGATAAATTGACGATTGATTGACAGAAAGAGAAATTTTGCCTATACAAATATGTTCTAGAAATTTTTGAAAGCTTTCGTTTTATAATTCGTATGACTAACTGATAATTTAACTCTCCAAGCAATTAAAAAAAAGAAGCAATTATCTATTTATGAATTTAGCACTTATAAGAGCAACGATGTCGAAAATGTAGTAGAATACTTCTGTCCCTGTCAGACAAATATGACGACATTGAAGCTAAAGTGGAATAGCTCTTCCTCTGTCAGACAGCCACAAAAGAAAAAGAAATAATTTTTATTCAATTTCTGTACAGAGAAAGTAAAATTTTGTATAATTACAACTGATGCTGAAGTTAAAGTAGAATAATTCTATCTCTGCCAGACAATCGTACAAAAAGAGAAGATAATCTTTATTTCATTTCTTTACTGAAGGAGCAAAAATTGATTTTAGTATATACTTGTGACGACACTGAAATCCAAGTAAAATAATTCTACTTTAATTAAAAATAAAAAAAATACTAACTTTTATTCTATTTCTTTAATTTATATTAACAGGTAAAAATTTGCACAATTACGCTAAACCTAAAGTAGAATAATCCTGTCTCTGCCGGACAATCACCTACGAGAAGAAAATAATTTTCATTCCATTTCTCTTTACTGAAAAATCAAATATTCACAAAATTATAACTATGCTAAAATTAAGATGATAATAAGCTCTACTAAAATAATTTTCAATCCATTTCTTTACCGAAAAATAAAAAATTTGCAAGATTAATTACACCGAAGCTGAAAGCTAGATGGAAACTCCATCACCATCAACAAATTCACGGAATTGTTTTCGAAGTAGGGACCAATGTAAGTGAAGAAACGAACCGAAAGAAGAAAAAAAGAAGAAGAAGAAGAAAATGATCGGTTTTACGGCGTCGGAACAATGATCCGGATCTGGCCGTAAAATCAGCCAAGGAAAGGCAATCGAAATCGATCGATCTGGTCAGTTCACGATCTCTTCCTCTCTCGTTAGCGGCATTGTAAATTACGCGCGGTTTTATTGAAATCTTTCCAGAACGCGTCGATTCGTAATTGCGGCGGCTCGATGCCCGCTCGTAAATTATCCTGGAACGAGTTTTTTGCACGATCAGGTATGATCGACTGTGGCCACGTATCACGTTCCAACTCCCTCATAGAGAGATCGTTGAAATTTATCGTTATTCGGAAAGGTGAAAGCGATCACGAATCTTTCCCTCGTAATTAGACATTAAATTGTTGTAAATTTGAAAAAAAATCGTACGTGGAAAATTGACTTGGAAAAATTTAGGAACGAGTTGTCTAAGATCGAGTTGTATACAAAGATCTTTCATACTTGAAATTTTAGGCGATATATATATGATGAAGTGTGCAGTGACTCATTAATATTCGAAATATGCATTAGATATTTTATAAATATCTAATAATCGAATATGTGTAGTGCCATTAATTATTTTTAAACAATTACAATTATTTCAAAGTATTTAAAATAAACGAGATTTATGTTTCTGCTAACTAGAATAATTTTCATAGATTAAAGTAAACAATTAATTTAATTAATAGTATCGAATATTAATAAGAATACCTGTCTATTAGCCATGAACATAATAAAGGTTCGAATTCTTTCACGAATCACTGCATGTTTCTCTGATTTTTAATCTTCTAGAATTTATTAAGAATATTAAGACAGTATTATAAATTTCTCTACAACTTTCCACGTTAGAAAGACTCATTCTGTGTCCAAAGATTAACGACCAAAGCACAAAACTTCCATCAGAGACGTTTAAAGTAGGTAGAATAGAAAAACTTTATTACACGAAAAATTATTTCAATCTCTGAAAACACGCTGTTCTACATCTACGAAATTTCGAACGAAAAATTGTAAATTGGCCATTTTGACAATTTTTCTAGCGTTCGCGTGTTAAACGAGTGGAATTGCACGTAGGATTCCGGCGAACCTTCACGATGGTTATTGCTTTCGAATTCTTCATATCGTTCGCGATCGACTCATTGACATTTTCGTCGGGTTCCACTCGTTGGAATTCCGCGTCTGTGCCCACGTCGCCGCGTTTCTCGTAACACACAATGAAAAACGCGCACCCGTAGGTTCACACCTACCAGTGTTGTCGTTTCGTTGTTGCGCGTTCGTTCTCCGCGTGTCATCTAGTTCGAAATCACGCGAACCAAGATATCACCAAGTGATACACGGTTTTATTCCCCTGTTGGAATTCCTCTGTCAACCTCGAACCCGAACTCGTTTCGATTTTCTATCGGCTTTCGCGCGTTTCCACGCACGCTGCCCAGAGAGTACGAGGCAAGATTGTTTTCTCTTTTATTTCCTGACATTCATCATTTGTCGTAAATGAACAATTGTTATTGACGTGGAAATATTCGTGTACGAAGATTCTATTTGATATAATTGTATTATTACGAGTACACTTTGAATTTTTTTCATTTGATTGATTTTTCTCGTTGCTTCTTGTTAATGCAGAAAAATCTCAATATGAAGGTTTATGTTATTATAATGACAATAATATTAATTATTATAATGTAACATATAGGGAAACGTACTGGAAAAAAGCTATTATGAATCATTTTTCATTTTATCACGGTGGATTAAACTTTAATGCCCAGTCGAATTTTTCAAAGGTGTATCTGTAAAATCGTGTAGTGAAATTTATCATTGATAGACGAAGCCCTTCACACTCCTGTGTTTAATATTTCGATGCAAATAATTGTGACAATACAAGAAACCTTCTCCTCCTAAAATTCGCAGTTAAAGAAGCATAACTTTAATACACTCAACGCTGATTGCAACGATAAAGAAAAGATTCCCACAGTCCGGATTTTAGGAAGAGATTGAAATCTCGAACTTTGTCCCAACTTTTCTGTGCTTCAACAAAGCACAATTCCACTACTCTTAACCCCTCCTTTCACTCCACGTTTCAGTATTTCAAATTTCAATCGCAACAGTGCAGAAAGACCCTTCCCCCAGAGAATTTCAAGGAAAAAAAAAAAAAAACGAAGATTGCAATCTTCAATTCGTCAAGAAAGATACGTGATCGGACAAAGCATACGCACGCGTGCATTCGTGATCGGGAAGGGTGAAGCGGCGAGATTTCAGTCGATAATTACCGGAAGTGCGGATGTCATCGACGGGCGCGCGTTGCGTCGATCGGACTTTCCCTTTCCTGTGGCGATCGGCCACGTGCCCGCGACCGACCAGCCTTCTCGATCAATCGATACGAAGCTCTCTCTCTCTTTCTCTCTGTCTCTCTCTCGAGCCGGAACACTCGCGATAAAAGCAAGAGAATCTTGTGCGTCACGCAGCAGAAAAAGGAACAAGTGCGTTACTAGTATAATTAACGTTCAGCTAATAATAGTTGCGCTGCCACCAGTTTGCGAGCGGTTCTTGCGCCGGTTACTTTATTGCTGTTGCTACTACCATTAACCGCTGAAATTTATCGAACGAATTACCGGTGGCCGCTTATTTCCGACATTCGTTGGAAATTGGAATATTTTCTAGCTAATCTATTCCAGAAGGCAGTAACGTGCAACTGATGATAATTGTCAAAACGATCGACGTGTTGTTGAATTCATATGGCACGTAGAAGAATTATCAATTGCTGTAAATGTTCTATTTTGATATATATTATATCCATTCATTGTTCTCAATTGCATTTTATGAAATTACGGACGTTTCTCTTTTAAAACTTGCCAATAGTGATACTGCCAATAGGATAAATTCGTTCGTCTCTTGGTGTTACGGCTGAAACGTAAGTATATTTGTAACATAGATAATTGTAAGTAGAAAGAGGACGAACACTGTGCAATAGGTCAAGCATGACGTGAGATTCGAAAAAATTCGAAAAGTTCGGGAAAAAATTCTCTTCGTCGGCGTTAAAAATAAAGATCCAATGGACCCACGGCAAACAAACAAATTTGGAATTTGAATTTCGAGAAGAGATCGAGACCGGGAACGGACGAAAGAGACGATGAATGAAGGCTCGGTCGCGATGCACTTGGCATGTTCCCCGTGTCCGCCAGCATATTCATCCGTCCGGCATATTCAGCCGATCATATAAGAACCGTCGATTCCGCGGTGAATGCCGGAGAGCGTCGATAATTTATTTGTGAGACGTTGCCTCGCGTCGAACGTGTCCCACCTTCGCAATCGTTCGTCCACTTGGCCGTCGACATTCTGGATTTCGCGCCTTTTTCGTGCGTCTCCCCCATTGTCTCCTCGCCGCGACCGAGGAAGGAGGAGGAAGGAGGGCCTTTTTCTCTGCCTTTTTCGGCGATACGGCAACGAGCCATCGGTTCGCCAGCGATCATCGTGATGTTTATTAAAACGAGCGAGCAAACGCGCGGGTTGCAATTGCTACCGGACGCGCATTTTTATAGCGGGGGAAACGTCACGTAGCGATCGTGAGCTCGATGACGCCCGTTGTTCCGCCGCCGCGCGCATCGGGAACTCGTAGGAAATGTCAATGAGCCAGCAGCAACCAGCAGCTGGCGTATCCGGTTCTCCAATCTTATTCGTTCGACGAAAAATTCGACAAAAGGTTCGAAAAGAAAGAGAAAAAAAAAAAACAGAATGTCACTCACGTGGTAACGACGGAACGATTTTAATAAATTTCCAAGTTAGGTTTTCCTCGTTAGATTTCTTTAATGTGACCTGTTTTTTTTTTTTTTTTTTAACTGTTTTTATTTATCGCGTTGGTGATAAAATGAATCTCTCATTAAAGAAATTCTAGAGAAATATCGAGAAAAGCCCAAAGTAAAATTAAAAATTTAAATTTAATAATTCTGGTATACTATGACATATTAAATTAAGTAACATGTGGTATAATATAACAGATACAGTGGCGTACAAATATTTTTGTTGCTCGTATTTGGACGTTTGCAGAAACTTTCTCATAGATACACCAGGTGCTTATTATTGGCATTCCATCGATAATGAAAGACCAATGTTATAATTGTTAACAACTCTAAACGAAACAAATTTAAAAATAGGTTTGAAAGATGGGAGACGATCGAGTTTTCGAACGTGTCGCGTCATCTTCGTTGACTTTGACCGATAGCCCAGCGCACTTAATGCACGCGATAAGGGAAACGACGTATCATAACACCGAACCACGCAGTTGAAAGAAAAGAAAAAAAAGAGGGAGAAACATATTGGACGAAAGAGGGCGAACAAGACCACCCTTGGAGGTGGAATTGCAGGGTGAGATGACGAAGGGATGAAAAGGGGGAGGGGAATCGAGGTAGTCCGCAGGAACAAATGAAGTACGACTTTTCTGTGACAAACGAGTGGCCCCGAAATGTCAATCAAACGTCCGTACTGGCGCATTCCCGAGCCACTCCACCTGATTTGGTTAGACGTGCAGATATCGAGCAGCTGCGAGACGCTGCTGTTCGCCACGTCAAGTCGCGTGGAATTCGATCCACCGACCGGTCTCTCACCGTATATATACTCTTTATCAGTGAAATTCTGATAAACGTCATCGCCCTGTCTCGTCTGAGAACTTGATTAAAACCCTCGGGGAGAAGTCGCACTCAATGATTTCATTGAGAAGCTAGCTGACAGAAGAGAATATAGGGTACGTACGAACAACAAATTGTGTTGAGAATTTTACATTTAGAAAAATTTCCTGACTCTTTTGTCGTGTGCGTAATATTATACTTTATTTGTTAATATTGTGTATTACACTTTATTACACTTTATTCTTCTTCCTTCGCGTCCGTTATGAAATTACAGAGAAATAAATATAATTTTAGTATCCTTCTGTACAAGTGGATTTTGCTACGCTGAATTTTTAACTCTTGCAGGTGTGCAATAATTTTTTACTTTTCTTCTTAATATTATTTTATAACGTCTACTATACAATGTACTCGATTCTTTTCTCTTCGTGTCCATATAATTAAATTACAGAGAAATAGCTTTAGTATCTTTCTGTACAGGACTTTAATTTTGTATGTACTAGGTCTTCAACCCTTACTATGTGCAACAGTTGGAGTATAGTATTGTACTTTATTTATTAATATCATTTTATAGTATTTATTGTACAATGTACCCAACTCTTTTTACCATTAAATTATAGAGATATTTTCTTGTACACTCTACACATTCTAAGGATAAAGTATTCAAAAAAGAGATGACAGAGAAAGTATTTATCAAAAGCATTATAATTCGGACTATTGAATGAATGAAAACATTGTCAATGTTTCAATCCATGAAATGTCCAAAATCCTTCTCTTTCTTGTTCTAGATATTCGAAATCTGTCAAACATTACACACGTAGACTTCAACGATCGAATTCTGTCATAGATTTGTAAATGTGTTCGCGGGCGATTGTTCAACTTTCGAGCGAATTTGGTGGATAAAGTGAGAAACTTGAAAACGATGTCGAAATATTTTCGGGGTGAGGGAATTCTGACGTTGACACGACAAACGTTTGTTTCGTGCCAGTTTTCGCCAGATTCGCGTGATGGCGTGATAAAATACAACGAACCAGGGCAATATTTTAAAATATCACCGGTTAATAGCCAATGCGTAGAGCCACAATAAAGTATGTACACCATCGTACAGAATTTTAGAGAGGCATATCTCGTTTCGCGACTACGGTTTTGGATCAGAATGGCCGGTATATTTAGACGAAGACGAACAAACGACAAGTAGGTAGTTACACGAGGAATTTCTCTGTCGACGTAACGATTTTCAGGATTCTGCGTTTCTCATGCCTGTCATTCCTCCCGATGCAAATTTCTAACGAATTTAACGAATAACGTGGCAAAAAGTTTCGTAGCAACGTCATAAATATTTAAGCAACGACGTTATTCCCATTTAAATGAACTGATGACTATCGTTATCCAGATTGTGGATTTTTTTCCCGCAAATTTTAAAATTTATACAGAAGTTGCAGATGTAGACTTAGTAACATTATTACATATTAAATATACTGTTAAATTGATCTTGGCAATTTAAAAATAATATTAAATAATATTATTATTATTAATAATAAAAACTCAAGAATCAAGATCAACGACATTACATAAAGGCTAACGATCGCCACAGATAAGTTGTTGGACAGATGCAATATTAAATTGATCATAGAATTTCAAACTAAAATTTCAAACTACGTATTCATAAAATCATTTGAGAACCACAACGATTTCGTCGGCAACGTCGTGAGGGTGGTACGTACGATCATTAGTCGCCATTACGCGTTTCGCGGAACGGAGATTCGTTGATCGTTTCGTCCAAAGGCGAAACCTGCCGTTCCACGTGATCGTGATTGAACGATACATTTATTCGTAAACGGCGGAGACGCGATGGCCAATCAATAAACGTCCGAACGTCCAACTTCCGAGAGGCGTTTTCGCCGCGAAAGCGATAATTTTACTCGGGTTCTCGGGTCAAGGTACGTTGGTCGCGCGCCGCAGCGGTGGCATTCGACCACTTTAGAAAGTCGCGCGCTGCCAGAGGCCCCACGACGACGATCCTTCTCGCCGTGCCGATATATAAATATTAATAACTACAATATCGTAATTTCAGGAACAATGCGCGACACGGCCACACCCGAACACCGCGGCCTAGTTACATGCAAGCAACGACATTAAAAACCTTGTCGCCGTAGTTCTCTCTTTCTCTCTGCACTACACCACCTACTCGCGGCACACACGCAGATTCTTTTGGCGTTGAATCGATTTTTTTCTAACTGACACTGTAGAACTGTATTGTAGTTCGAGTACTTGCTTCTCATCTGAAGGGATGATTTTGTGGTACGAGGAACCGAGGGTGAAACAACCCTCTATTTCAAATAAAATGAAGTACGAGAAAAACAGGCGATCGATCTTTAATTTGTGTTTCCAACTCGAAGCTTGAGAACTTAACACCGAGGTGTGAACAAAATTCTCTATCGAATGAAGTCTTACGATAAAAATAGACTTCTCGATTTAGATAATCGATGTGACAGAGTATACCTAAGTCGAAAATTCATCTTGAAGAGAACTCTCTAATAAAATATTGTATAAAAAAAAAAGAAAAGAATAGATTTCCAGTTACAAATAATGGATTTCTAACTCTTCAACTCTTAGATATCAAAGATGTATTTCTTTAACGTAGTATGAACTACAAGACGACAGAATTCTCGATCTAGAAAAATAGAGTCGTTTTGCGACGTACCAATTGAAGATCGTTAGCATAACGCTTCCATTGAAATTGCAAATAGCAAATTGCAAAATTTACAAGTTTATGTCCAGGCGTTGTCTGCTCGATCAAAAAAAAAAAAAAAAGAAATTGCGCAGTTGCTGGACAGGAGAGCGAGAGAAGAGAACGAGAACTGCGAGTGTTTGCGAATCGTAAATCGTAAATCATCTTTTTGTCGATGTTACGTTTAAAAGCACTCAACGCGTATATTCTCTCGCGGCCAGTTTTTTTCTTTTCCTTTTTCTTCTTTCTTTCTGGGCGTCTAGACGTACGTCCTTTCACAATCCTGGAAACTATCGCGATCGTACAAGAAAACAGCTTGGACAAGAAACTTCAATTCGATAAAGAACCATGCGGGTTAAGTGGTAAGAACAAATCGGAGCGATTCGTTTCGTGATCGTGGTTGCCCACGAAAGTGACTATTCATACGAATCCTTTACCAACGTATTTATGCGTGTTATGTAAAACACTTCATCAATAATGTAGCGGGACGTGATTATCGTGATTGCATTGCTTAAGATTGAAACAAAGTTTAAAAATGTGTAAAAAAGAAATCACACAATGTGTGCGTGGAAGATTCGAACAATTGCAATCCCTTTCTATAGCGCGAATCACTTGGTAAGTTTGCAGTAAAAAAAAAGTTAAAAATAAAATACTAAAAGTTCCATTGCACTGAAATAAAAAAATGTGGCTACTTTTTACGTATCGCCGATGTATTGGAAAAGTGGTCGGTTTCGAACTGGTTTGAATCGAAGACAGAAGGGGAAAAAACGGAATGCCATAAAGCGATCTCCACGCTGGACGTAAATAAATGAAATTTATTCGCGTTCGCGGATTTGCCTTGGGAACAAGCGTTTTATCGCGGAGGATTTATATCGCGGCCGGTCTCCCGAGGAAATTCCGCTGAAAAATGTGCCGCGCATAAATACCGAATCAAGAAACTAAATTCCGCCTGGCGATTACGCGAGGAAGTCGACTTCCGTGCGTGGGTGGCTGTGTATCGGACAATTAACGCCACCGACCGTAGATAAAGCGACTAAGAACGGCTTAAGCGAGCCGGGTGAAATGTTTTTCTTTTTACCCACCACCTTTCTCGCGTTTTCTTTCTTCCAAAGAAACTGCTCGATTATTAGTTAATGAGACCATTCTTTATCGATTCGTAACTATCGTAACTATAGCCTTGGCTCAATTCTCTGTAAGCTCTTCATCGACGTTTCCCAAAAATTTTATTTTGTATATTTGTTGCCTCGCTGACTTATCAGCACGTCGTTAGAAAAATATTAAACGACTTATTCGAATTAAGAATTATTGTTTAGGCGAAATTTTGATTGTGGAGGGTGTCAGTATTTGATGTTCACTATGTTTCAACGTTATTATGTAGAAAGTAATACATACTACAGAAAGACAGCTTATTTAATTTTTAGCTTTAGTACATGTAACTTCTATATACTAGTAAAATACAACTATGTTTATTATAGTTGTATAGATATATTATAGTCTGCATCTATATTACGTACAACTACCATTAACATATTAATATTACTGGATTAATATTACAATTAATAATTTTGATATTCACTAGAACCAAATAAATAAATATGATAAGGAACAAGAGTAACGTGTATAGTACTCGCATACGTATTATCCCTCCGTTCGACTGAAGGATAAAGTCGAAACGACGAGAAATTTGCGTGGCAACGCATTGTCCTCTTGCTATTTTCACGTTAAACCGGTTAAATCGTTCCCAGAGAAACTGTCCCCTCTAAATACCCGTCATTTGTTGGCGCGAGTGTATACTTAAATTAAATTAAATTAAGAACACGCGAGAGCACGCGGCCCGTCGTTCTGCACGGACGATTAAGAGGTGTTCCACTAAATTCTTCACGTATTGTGGACCGACGCAAATCATTCGAACGTTTCATCGCTAATGTTTATCAGCGGGGGATTAGAGTCACGAAACAAGACGAAGGAAAGTTACGTCCGGTTTCCAGCACACAACGAGCAAGTAAACATAAAATTTTTTAGGTTTGCGACATTAAGCCGCGTGCTCTGCTTAATTTTTGTCTTTCGTGAAAAATATCGCGGCGCTGCGAAAATTCATTCCCTTGTTTCGTCCAGTTTAAAGAAAACAAAGTGTTACAATTTATCGTTGTATATAAAATATATTCGAAACATATAATAAAATAATTAATATAAAATGTAATAAAAATATTACGTTGCCAATAAATAAATACCTATTCATCTACCCAATTTATAAATTGAAAAATTATAATATTATTAAAGAAATTATATTTTTGTATATTAAAAATCCTAGAAATTTGTTATTTTGTATATCGTAATATTAAATCCCAGCAACAACTTGTGCAAAAATTCACATTCGCTGCTCGATAAATTAAACCTCAAAGAAATCACCAAGAACGGAAATAATCTTCAACAATGAAGAACCAAAATACATTTTTATACCTTACCAAAATATCAATATTTCAATCTTCGTACATCTCTTCGCTCTCCAGTGAAGAAAAACTCGAACTTCAAAGAAAGTGCGAAGAAAGGAAATAGTCACCGGGATGGAATAACCCGTTCGTGGCTGAAGAATCCATCGTTAGAGGAAATGAAAGACTTCCCTTCTCCAAAAGAGGGATCAGATGTTAGAACGACACTCGGTTTTCGGAGAAAGATCAGACGAGGATCCAGCGAAACGAAACGAAACGAAATGAAATGAAGAAGAGCCATCCGCGGAGACAAGCGACGGAGGTTGAAATCGTAAATTTAAATTTAGAGAGAGGCTGGCGCGCGTCGTCGACACCCAGCCCCTTTTAACCCTCCTCGTTGCAAGATGCATCGTACAGATTCAATTTTTAGCGGTTATTAAAAAAAGAAAATTGCATAAATTATAAATTATAAAGTATAAAATATTGAATGGAATTACAATTATATGTATATTTTATAAATTATATTATAATGTATTATTTTATAAATAATACATTAATATTATTATACTATACAATTTATATTACGCAATATTACAAAAATTTAAAAAAAAGACATATGTAAAGAGTGGAAGTGAAAATAGTTCTAAATAACACTGGCAATTGCATTCAAGCCTCAATCACAATCATCCATTACAATTACTATATTTCCTGTTTCTTTCGTGTATCTTTAATAAATGCTCTGCCCGAAGAAAGGAATTAAAAAAAAGTTCAACGTAAGTATAAAAAATTCAACTGAAACAAAATTTTTATTGAAGGAACAACTGTCTCATGGTTACTAAATTTCCGTGTTGGGATTAACCATAGAAAGACTAATCGTAAGCTTTAATCTTTTACATAGAAGACCAACAGGGTTGGAAAATGTTTCTCAAATGTTCACTATACCATATGAATATTTCCGTTCAAATTACGAAACATTGAAAACACAACGATAAATTGAACTGAGACGAACGACGTATTTTGGATGCAAAAAGTCGTTCTAAGATTAAGAGAAAGCTAAACGAGCCTTCTTCGAAACGAAGGAAATCTACCACGATCTAACGCGTAACATTTCGCGAACTGTACTTACACAACGTTGGAAAAAGCGTGGCGGTACTCGGTCCCATTCGGCGCGGTGGCTGCGCTTGAAAACGCGATTTAAAATTCAAAATGCAGCGCGGATTGGCCGGGTTTTGTCGTAAATTGTCCCCTCCTCCCCCTTTCCGACGGGGAAAAAGTTGTTCGGATTTTTAAGCGGAACACGCGATGGCCCGGGGGCCCTCCAATCGCCGGTTCTCATCGGATCGTCTCAATAAGGAGACGAATAGGCCGAGCCTCCGTGCTCTGCCCAAGCAAAGAAAGCGCCGTGCAATCGCCCTTACTTCTCCTTTTTTCCCTTTTCTCTTTCTCTGTTTTTTCTTTTCGACTCGCGGAAATTTCGATTTCTTGCTGCGAAGGACATCCTCGTGGCACACCGCACGCCGATTTTGGCGCAGATATCACCGTGGCGGATGACGATTGTCTCGTGACTCGTTTGACAGATCGGATCCGACAGAATTGAGAAGCTTGAGATCGTTAGATGAAAGAATAATTGTAGAAACTCGTCGAACGTCGACGGAAGTGGAGATTCGAGTTATTGTCGGATCGTCGTATACGAAATGAACGAACTGAAAATTGAAACGACCGGTTCGTACTAATAGGTCGTGTATAAATTATTGGATTCAAATTGTTATTACATCGTTGCATATGGATTGGCAGATTAGAAATTGAGATTGTTAATTTGAATTGTCGGATTAAATCGCTAAATCTGAATTATCGCCGGGTCATTGCATACGAATTGCTCGGCTGGAAAGTAAAAAATTCAGTGTACGTTATTGATTCAAATTGTACCGTGATTGTTACATATTAAATGACGGAATAGAAATTGAAATTATTCGTTCGGCAATGAACGACTCGGATTTAAATGGATTTAAATCGCTGCGTGCGAAATGGAGAATTTCACAAGCGTGTGAAAATCATTTGAAATCTTCTAATTAATCGGGCTGTTAAGTAATAAATTAAAGACTGATGTTGAATTCAACGCGTTCAGCCTTTTTGTCCAATTTTATGAATTACTAGTTACCAAATATGAAATTCATATAATCAATTAAAATAACAACCTTGTCAGTTTCTATGTAGATAACTCTTTCTCCGTCTGATAAATTCATGTTACAATTGTGAATTTTCCGCGTTAATTTTGATAAAAGTCTTTCAAAGTTTTCATAAAGGTACTTTTTATAAGGCGACACTTCTTTCATTTAATAAATTGATCTTCTCCTAATCTTCAAAACTAAACTTCTCCTAAAGATCTTTCTAAAATTAATAAAAAATTCCAACCAAAAAATTAACAACCATTTGCATGAAATTCCCCTAAAAATCCTTCTAAAATTAATCGATTAATCCCAAAATTGAGAACCATTTGCACGAAAAAGTCTCCTAAAACTATTTCTCAAATTAACAGATTAATTTCAAAATTAAGAACTGCTTGTATAAAATTAACGAATAAATTAAAAAAAATTGAAAGCCACCTGCACGAAAAATTCTCCCAAAAGATTTCCCCGTGTTTCCCCATGGAAAAAACGGAATAAACTTCGAACGAGAGGTTCGAAAAAAGGCGTCGTGGCGCGGATAATTTTTATCGTCGCCGGGTATTTAATCGGATCTCCGGCTCGAACGTGACGCTGCTCGCACGCGATATCGTTTCGTGTCCATGTTCGCGCGTTGTTTCGTTTCTTTCCTTTTTCTTTTCTTTTCTTTTTTTTTTTTTTTCTTGCCCTACCATTCGTCGGTATTCCGCAACGGTACGCGAGAAACCGGAGAGTTCGACGAGGGGACCGGAAATTAATTGCTTGCACGGCAATCGATCCACTGATTATTTCGTTACGTCGTTCGCGGGAACGATTATTACCGCTGACGCGGAAAAGTCATCGGCCCCGATCGAATGTCCCTATGCTATTTCCACGCCTACGCGCCTCATTCCACTTCTTTCCTTCTCTCTTCTTTTTCTTTTCTTTTTTTTTCCTTTTTTCGTTCTTTTTTCGACTTTTCGAGTAATTTCCTGCGAATCTCAGCGCTATTCGATCGAGTACGTACGCGCGATTCCCGTATTACATTCAGAGTTAATTTTGACTTTAAAAATGTAACTGGGAATTTGGACGATATTTTATTTCTATTTAACAGTAGCATGGCGATCAAAGTGTAAAATTTGCAGCAGAGAAATTAAAACGTAAGGGACACAAAAGAAATTTGTAATATAATAAAGAGCACGAGCTTCTATCGATATATTTTATTAAAAATCACTCGGGTCTCTGAAGATAAGCTGAAGATAAATTATAAAATTTCTATGGGAAGTTACAAACTGACTGTTAAGATCACCTTGGTAGTTCTAGTGTTAATAATAATAATTTTATTATTATTGTTAATGTTACTTAATATTCTGTAAAATGGATGGATATTTATGTAATATTTTAGATAGTATTACATTACTGATAATATACTTGATATTATTCCTACTATTACTATTTATTATAGTTTTAGTTTTGTAAATATAATTGACACTTAATATTTCATATTACAATATATTGTATATAATTATAAACCTCTTATATTTTATATTTAGTATTATTGCTCAGCAGAACGGATAGATATTTATGTAATATTATACTATTGATAATTTTGTTATTTCCACCTCGTTATTTCTATCTGATATCATTGTTATATTTCTGCCTCATTTTTCTGAACGTAACCGAAGTGGAGTCTCAACCCTCTCAACCCTTAACGTTTCAAATTACACGCTAAACTTGAAACTTTATTATTTAAAACTTCCGGAACGGAAATATGCAAGGAATCGCAGCACTGTAGAATTTTCACCTCGAATTTTAATTTTCACCGTTCAATAAATACGAATTAAACATTTATTACTTTTATTTCAGTTACAATACAATACCTAGTGCGTAGTTAGGAAAAATTATTACAATATTCTGACACGACACTAACTAACTATTTTTTATTTAACGGTTAAATAATTACCGACTAACGATACGAGCTAAATAATATTCATCGTACGTGATACTCTATCGATCCAAAGTTTCGTCCCCAAAAAAAAAAGAACGGTCATATCGCCTAGATCACGTAGTTCAGTTTCGGCGACTCTATTCGCAGACAAACAGGATTCGACAGCATCCGACACAGAAACAAGGAAGAAGGAACGAGGTAAAAAGGTAGCGTGGTCCAGTACTCGCTTGTCGAGGAGGGAGAAAAATCATGCGGATCGTTCCGCGCGAAGAAATCGGCCGATTTCGCGGAGATAAAAGGCCGGATCGTGCCAAGCGGAGAATCCAGAGCTGACCTACTTGCCACTTGCATTCTTCCGTTGCACACACACACGCCGAGAGTGTGTCTCTTAGCTCGCTATCGTTGCCGCAGGTACACGCACGCTGGTTCCAAGCACCGTTCCCTGTATTATCGCGTATCTCGCGTTTTACGATCCTCGCGACCAAAAAGTCCCTTTCAAGAAAACTGGAACTGAACGCTCACGTACGCGCGCGTACACACACGCATAATCGAGAGAGGGAGAGAGAACTCGAACTATTCCGATCGATAAGACGCGCGCGGCCCGTCGCTTTTCTTCTCTCTTTATGTAAACGAGGACGTTTTACTGCTCGCAATTTGTCCAGCGCCGTTTAGTCGAACTTCTCCATCGATTTCTATCGTTTCTTTTCTCCCTTCCTCGCTCTCTGTTATTGCGTCTCTGTTATCGCCGACTAATTGGGAATATGCTTCTATACGTTTGTACTGCGCGCGTTTAGAGTTTATTTGGTTATTGCGAGAAGCAATTCGAGCTGCTGGCAGAGTCCGAGAAACGAGCGTTTGAATGCTCCACGAGATTGCGATCGAAGATTGGTACGAACGAACGAACGAACGTTCTGATTAATAAGTCGTGGATCTTTTAGCAGGGCGCGTAGAAACGTAGAAAAACGCGTGAGACGGATGTACCTTCACGTAGAACATTTTGATTGATTCTTTTTATATTTTGTTGAAGTATAAATCTGCGTGTGGATATGTAGACGTAGACTGGTTTTGCCATTGAATTTACTATGACGTTCATATACGTCAGTAGTGTTTGATTGATATATTCTTTGAACATGTTATATTATTTCACGTTGTATTATACATGGTATGTTAGAGAATGTATCAAATTGTTTCATATTATGTGACATATTAAAAAATAAACCAACATAACACCACATGCTTTAATTGATATATTCTTCGAACGTAATCAAATTCTGTTATGTTATATTAAAAGAACAAATCAAACTACATTCATACATTAAATTATAGCAAAGAAAAAGAAAAAAAAAAACATATCAATTAAAACACATGACACTATGTTGATTGTATATTATACAATATGAATCAATTTGATGTATTTTTTTTAAATATGTTACATCATATTACAAGTATGTTATATACACATGTATTATTACAACAATATATATATTCAACAAATACATCGTCAACATAACACACCACGTATTTCATCGGCGAATTTAATTAATTTATCGAAAGGAAAATTTCACATCAAAAGTACATCGAATATTTGATGCGAGAAATGTTAAATTGGTGAAACCAGGTGAACGAAATATGGGAGGTGGGTCCTGCGGGGAGTTTCAACCAGGCAATCCGATTAACGTCACATCTGGCCAGAGAGGAGCGTGTGTTGGTGGCTTTCATAAATATATACCTCGTGCTGCATAATCATAAATCTAATGGCGTATCTTGTCCGTTCCATAAATGACGCCACTAGAATCCTCCGGGTGCAAAGACCCCAGAAGACGAAGAATTCTTGTCCGGGCTTCGATCGAACGCCACACGAATTTCGGACCCGCGGAATCGACTTTCTAATCCTCGTCGTCGTACCAACCTCCCACGCACGTTCCTTGCGAAACGTCCTTCTCGCTCATTAGGACGACAGATCGGGGCGATAGATCTTTCGTGTGTGTCGATGAATTCACTTAATCTTCAACGTGAGATTCTGTAGACTGTCGACAATTGAAATTGGTTTCTTTCGGTGACGGCGAGATCTGTGCCGTTGTTTTTTTTTTAATTTTTGGATTCGTTCAGAGGGAATTTACTTTACGACAATCGCGTAAAGTATTTTTTCAACGAACGTGAATCATTGGAGAAATCGAACATAATTTCTTTCGCTAATGACAAATTGTATCATATTCGTTCTGTTACAGTCATGTGGATTTTCTGATGTGAGATATTAGAAAAGATGAATTTAACACGCTTGGAAAGACTATGAGACTTAAGTAAGAAAACTTAAAGAAAATTCTAGAAGATCAAACCCTTTCCTAAGAGTTCACTTTGAAACAATGGGAATTGCTGCTATCGGGATTTTAAAATCGCAAGAGAAAACTTAATGAAATAAGAATAATGAAAAAAAGATCAATCGCTAACTGATTGTTTCTTACTTTCAAGGAAAATTAACTTAAAAAATTGGAATCGATCAATCCTACAAAAAAGTAGACTATAAAACTATTAGGTTAAGTTACGAGAAACCCAACAAGACCGAATCTACCATAGACCAAATGAAAAAGAGCAATTCTACAGCAGACCTGACATCCTCAACACCAGTAACAAAAATTCTTTCTCAAGTCAATCAACCTCAAAAAGATGAAAACTTTACCTGAAACTACCTAGAAAACCGCGAAATTACCTCAAAAAAAAAAAAGAAAGGTCCAAAGAAACACACAGTGTGACAAAGAGCTAGCTTTTTGGAAAATCCATTTAGAACTCTGCTCGAGGCTGTTCTCGCTGACGGAGAAAAGCCTCGACGTCACGTCGATGCGAGAATACAGGAGATCAGAACAGAGCCGTGATCAGCTGATCCGCTTGGGGGCCAGTTCCCGAGGAGGAGAGCAACATGCGTTCGCTGGTGACGAGACGAGAACCGATGCAAAATAGTTCGCGCGGGTGAGAGAAGACGAGAGAGAGAGAGAGAGGGGAAGGAAAAGCTGAAAAGGAGGCTGATGCCAGCGGGGACAGCTGGCGACTGGAATGTGGGTTAGGCTCCCCATAGGTGGGCCGCTCTAATTATGAATTAATTCCTGAATAACGGTCGGAACCCGCGCGACACGAGCACCGCCGATGAAAACGCGATCCCGGAGAACCGGTCGTAGTAACACCGTCCGTCTCGAGGACTCGACGCTGTCCTCTGTTCTCGGCTCGCTACCTCCTCTTTCGCTGTCACTTCCTCTCGTTCCTCGAGAACGAGCAGCATTCGATGAAAGAAACTCTCTTTGACCGGCAATCAGACTGAGAGATTCGATTTTCGTGAAATTTTCGATCGTTGGATTTTGTCAACTTGTAACTTGTGGCTCGTGATAACTGTCGAAGTGTGGATCAACGGAAATGGACGATTCTGTTATAAACGAAGGAAGGAGGTAACGTTTCTTTGAGATCATAGAGAGGTGTACGTTAAGTATTAAATTTGGAGATTTTTAACTTGAACATCGAAAATTTGAAATTTCGAACTATTAAATTGTGAAGAACTCTCAAACAAAGCAAGAAGAACTTGTTCTACCAAAAAAAAAAGGCAACGATTTCCCATCCCAGAATGATCCAAGAATAAAATCAATAAATAAATAACAAGTTTATTTTAAAACGACACAGAATTAATTTTTACACCTAGTGGGTAAATTCTGCTGGGAGTTCCTAAATTAGGATAAAACACGCGGTACAAGACCGAAGAAAACATGACAAACAAAACGTGACTGTTTTGCAGTCAGTTCTATTTTTCTCGACTATTGTTAAGTATAACCTATGGTTCAGTAAAATAAATAATAGAATTTTACTAAATATGAGTATCATAATTATTCAACAATTGTTTTCTGGAAATTAGTTTGAAACTCTCAATTTTAATACTAATCTTCGATTTTAAAAATATTTAAAGAACAAGAATTCGAGGTACCTCTTTTATATGTCTTAAATAAAAAATAGATGGTGAAGCAAGATTCTAAAAAAACTAGAAATAGCAACGAAAAGAAATATTACATTATATCACAAAATGTTGAAAGAAAAAGAATTTAGAAACGTAAACGTGAAAGAAAAAAATTGCAAGTGAAATGTTGCATTGACGCAACACCAGCTCCTACTGAGTTAATATATAGAGACAAGCAATACAGTTCAGTGGATACACGTCTACACACATCGACGTCCAGAGTGAGAAGAAGAAACTATGCTTATATATGTAATTACGACATAATAATCGTCTAATAGTAACCGTACGTGTCGCAACTAGGCTGCGATGTATCCATATTCCAACGACAAGAAACTAGAGTATAAAGATCAGTTCCTGTTAGGTACAAATGTACAAATGTACATAGTCGTGAAAGAATGTTAGCACGAAGCCTGCGGAAAGCATTGGCAAATCTTGACCTGCTCTTTTTATATTTTACTCAAACGAAATTAGCAGCTGCAGGAAGAAAAACAAAATACGTAAAGTACGTCCATTAAGCAATACGTATACTATTTCATCAATTCTACGCTAATTTCTACGCTATTCTAATTTTTTGTTACATATTTCATTTTCATATGGAATTGTGTGGAACATGCTCGTTCACGCTTCGATGTTATACTTTCGAAGAATCTGATTTGTTAAACGTATCTGTATAATATTTATCTACGAAATAAAATAATCGAAAAGTATAATATAAAAATATGAATTCGCAGTCTATGTATTACCCCATTTAATAAATAAACAATAAAAATCGATTAACGAAACTTCGAGATCTGCTCCAATTGAAAGCTCCATTCTTGTTTTCTTTTCTAATTTCAATTAATTAATTCGTTAAACCGAACACCGTGGCTGACCATTAACATCTGTTTCGAGAATCTCTCGACATGGATTGCCCAAAGTGTCCCCCCGTTATCTCTCAGCCTCGCTGGGGAACTTCCCTCTCTAGATTAGTCTTCGAAACCCAGAGACCCAGAGAGCTGCAGTTTGTGAACGTAGGGAACCAGAGAGCCAAGCTCGTTATCGGCTCTTATCAGTCGGCTTAATTGCGCGGTGTAAAATCGTGCGAGGAGCCAACCGCACGAGGGCACGAGTTCCTCCGATCTCTCACTCTGCTTCTCCTCTATACAGGGTGAGTTTAAACGTTAGAAGAAAATTCAAGTTGTCAAGAAATTGTCAATTTTTTTTCGACTTTTCTCTTTTATTTAAAGAAATCAATTTATAGACAAAAATTGCATTTTGTCGAATGCACTTTCCACTTGCGCACGTATGTAAGTGTTCTTCTGCAAAGTTGCATTATATTATACTCTGTGGAAAATTTTGAAGTGTCTCGAGAATTTTTTTAAAAGATCTTAAAAAGGATTCAGAACAGTTAAGCCAAGTTACGGAGAAAACCCTCGATGATCTGAAGTCGAGTCAATCTAATTTGAAGATTACGATTTAAGAGAAGAAAAGATTTTTATTTCTTTCTTTGTATACTTTGTTTCTCTTTTCTTTTTTCTTTTTTTTTTTTGTTTTATAACATTCCCTGGTGGCTCGTTTCACTGTGAGTAATACAGACTATGATAGTACAGTGGGTAGACAGGTCTAGAATATAATTATAAGTTGATGGTTTTGACAACTGTATATGATACGAGTCTCTCCGCAGAGATAAAATCGCGAGATTACGGCATCCATAATTTAATTAATTTTTTGTCGTTTCGAGAGTCAGCAGGGAGATTCCGCACAACTTGGCCCAACAAATTTAGATCAAAAGGCGCCTAAAAATTAACTCTAACAACTCTTCAGCGAGAAAAAAGTAAGGAATTCTAATTCCTGATATATGAATTATGATTCCTATAATTAAATAAATTGTGTTGAACAAAGCAAGATCTTCCTCCACAATTTTTTCTCTGTGTTCAATAGAAAAAAGAAAAAAAAACTATAATATTTAGATTCACCCCGAATAGAAAGAAGCGTGTTATTGACCGGAAGGTTTCGAATGGAAGGATTTCGAGGGAGAGCCAGCCAGAGTGGATATCCTGTCGTCGGTTGGAGGATCGGCCGAGACAGGGAGAAGCACGCGAGCAAACCGTCTCCAATCGCCATGCCAGCAGCGAATGATGAATGATTTCTTTCACTGCAGAAACGCGGCATTGACTGGTCCCGGGCGATCATCGTGACAAACGATCGCGACACGCTCCTCCTCCTTTGCGCAATTAAACGTCGCGCGATGCGATTTCTGCTGCGAATCAGGGAAACGAGCGAATTACATCGAGATGGACGATCGTCCACGCAATGGTTGCTTAACACTGTACGAAAGTAAATTATATAAAATACTTTTGAGATTTTATAACTCGACAATTTCTTAAATTATGTTTCGACTCTGTACACTGAAATTTAGAACTTGTGATGTTCTTACGTGAATTAATTATGAATTCTCGCGAAAATTTCGTAGTTAGTGTAATTATTCCTTCTCTGTTGCCAATGCTGTTGCAATTATGTGTCACGTGTCGCAAGAAACATTGAGAAATTTCGTATGCTCCCCCTCCCCAAGAAATTCGATCCATTAATTTCAACTGAATTTAGAAACATTTTAACCGATTACCAAGCTTCCAATATTAATCGGCCGATGCCACGTGATCGATGAAAATCGTTAGACTGACCTGATCTAGATTTATCACGGGGGATCTTAATTAAACTGTAACCGTCGCGCCGGCTTCGCAACGGCGTCATTGATACGCATTTCATAAAAGTTGTATGGAAAATTCTGCGTTTCGTATCCAGCACTGATAAAACGGCATTCCAATCTCATTAACATACGAGATCAATTTTTCTACTACGTGTGGCGTGTACACTCTCATTCAGAAGTTTGGAGTAGTTGAACTTTGCTATCTAGGTGAAACGAATTTCTCTCTCTACAATTTTAAGAGACACAAGAAATATTTAGTTATTTACTTTTAATTTCATCGTTACTTAAGTAACAGTTTCAGATATTTTAAAATTATATCTCATATCATATATAATTATTTCTTCAATTATGTCTCAAATACATTTCGATACACATTTAAAATAGTATTCTGTAACAATGGATGAGTTTATTTTTATTTCAACATTTTATTTTATTTTATCGATTTTATTATTCTTACTAATGAAAATCAGAAATTTGGACTGTTGTCTGTTCTCTGGACGAATAACATAATATAATTGCAGATCATATTAATTTAATATAATTAATATAATCATATTATAATAAATATATCCTACAATTTTCAGAGAAATAAAAACATTGTAATCGTATGTTTTAATTCTAAATACAACACTCCTAAATTCTAAAATATTGTTTAATATCATAAACAAAATATTAATTTATTTGAGGAAGCCATTATTTCTTTCCAAATTCTAACATGCTTCCTAATAGCTTCAAACTCATTCGAAGCTCGCTATTTCACTAATTGTAAGTATTAATCTAATAAACATTTAAATAAGCTGGTAAGCTAGTAAGACTTACTTAAGGAAATCATTATTTCTTTTCAAAGCCCATGAAATTTCTATCAGGATTGTACACTTTGACTTCTACATTGCTGTAACAACGCCCGTGATAAATGTTTCACTTCTCGCTAAATTCCTCGCAACACTTTTATATCTAGACATAAAATTCCTACAGTTTCCAACGATGAAATAAACGAGTCTTACATTACATTTGTGCATGGAACGAGTTTTTAAAAAGAAAAGAATTGTGACCTGACAGCAACGAAAGAAGATCAACCATATACAACAATAATTATACATATATTTAAAAATATATAATAAATAGTAATTTAAGTACTTCGGTAGTACCTAAGTACTTAAATCACTATTTATGATATATTTTTAAATATATGTATAATTACTATTTATTATATACTATTACATTATATAATATTAGTAAAATTTCTATTCCTTCATATCAAAAATGATAAATTCCACTGTGCACAAATTACAAATTTCCTCGTTAACATCTCCAAGTACTTAATATCGCGTTCGTTGCGTCTGATACATAATATTGGATTCCATCTAAGATAATAGCGTATAGATATTTAATTTCTGACCAGCTACGGAACGGAGGTGGTTCATCACGGTTGCGAAACTTTTTCGACTTTTTGCGAAATTTAGCGAACACTCGGAGGGTTAATAATCGGCGGGGGGAATCGCGTAGGCCGTAGATCTTGTTTCGTTCCTTTCCATTTCGTTCGCTGACCGAAAGGATCCCGAAGGGATTCCTGCCTCGAAGGACAGAAATATGCGTGCACGACCACGCACGTCTGCCGGCTGAAGTTGGAGAAGGAGAGGGGAAACCGGCCACGGCGGAGGGAGGCAGAAGAGCAAAGTCACCGATTTAAATTGAAGTCGGGGAACACCCGCGAGGGAGAAATATTCGCTGGCCTATCGGGTTTAATAACACCCGGCACCGACTCTATCTGAAATTACGGATGGTGCTCTGATCTTGGACTCTCTTTCTCTCTTTTGATCTCTTCGTTCGAGTCTGTTCGAAGATCGCTGTGATACACATACGTACGTATGTATGTCTGGCGAGGAGATTCTTTTTGAGAGAACAAACTGGCGCGAACTACTTTTTTTTTTCTTTTGTTGTTATGTTGGAAAATTAATTTTGCTTTACTTTTTTCCGTTTTTTTTTTTTTTTTTTTTATTACTTTGGGAGATTAATCTTTCAAATGTTGTTAAAATTATTTAAAGTTTTAATATTAAAA